>NW_023303760.1:0-26985 GCF_011077185.1 Oxyura jamaicensis | reverse complement strand
CCCTGAACATAGCACATATTGTGGATGAGCAATCAAAAAAAAAAAAAAGTAAATATAAATAAATAAATAAATAAATATCTGTTTCATCAAAGTCTGAAAATGGGAGCTAGTGGAAAAAGAAATTGAATTTAATGTGAAAATAGATAATGCTGGAGTTGCTCTACTGATTGCTTTTTTTTTTTTTTTCCTGTTTTTAATACTGAATTCACTTACACCCTCTGCTTTTTATTTGTAGTGAAGCTGATAGAAATTTTTTCCGTCAGCCATAGCTGGTTTGCAGAATTAAGGGCTCCTGCTGTACAATTTAGAAATACAGATTCTTGACCTTTTCCATGATGATGTTTCTACAACATCCTTTGGCAGCAAAGCCCACAGTCTCATCGATCTTTTAGCAATTGTCCTAAAACTTAGTATAAATTGTTTCTGACAGTGCTTAAGCACATAGCATTTTTATTTATGTCCACTGACATATGAAAATAAATTATTCCTTTTCTCTTTGTAACATTCTCTAACTGGTTGGCAGACTGAAAGATTTTGCGTAGAAATATAGAGTTCATGTGTTCTGCTTAAAACAACAACAAAACTTAAGAATGAAGACAACAAATGCCAAGTCATGCTGGTAGATGGGTAGCTCCCCACAGTATACAAAATAAAAATGAAGCATCTCTTTCAAATGAGAAAATGAACACAAGTCAAAGAAAAAAACTCAGACAGACTCACAATACAAGAAGATTACGTAGGTCTTATGTGGTCTTACTTGTGAATGAAATTCAGTAACACAAAACTTGAGGAAAGGATTGACTTTTGGTGTTATATCTGTCTATATTGTTCAGCTAAAGATTTGACAGTTATATAATGCATTTACATGCAGCTCTTTGCATATGCAGAAAAATTTATGCCTCCTGCTCAAGTTTTATACCAGTTCAGTTCAACTCAGAAGATTGATTAAACTGCTGTTCTCATGAAGGTCAAACAGGTGATGGAAACTTCTATTGCTTTTTCTTCCTAAATTTCTGGTGAAGTACCTTAATTCTGTGGGTATTTATAGGTTAACTTTATCAGGGATGTAACTGTGCTCAAATATTTCACTGGAATGGGAAAAAGCAATTTTTCTGCATAAAACAATAACATAATATTTGCCACCTCATACATCTGCATTATCTATTTTTGCATCAAAATCAGATTAAACCAACATTTTTCTTCTTTCTCAATATCTCTAAAGAAAATTATTTCACTTTTTCAATTAATTTGTGTAAATTCTCCCTTTAGGTACCTATTCATTGAAAGAAGATGACCACAGTAACTCATCATCATGATATCTCATCCTACCTCTTCTAGCTTCTCATTTTTAAGTCAGAGGATCCATTTTTTGTTCTTCAGAGTTGAGAGGTAAGCTTTTCCAGTCTCTCCAGCATCTTGCTGCCTCATCTTCTTCAGCCTAACTTCCTAGCACTCAGTTCACTGAACCTATCTGTCAATTTTAATTGACTACTCCTTCACTAGGTGACACAACATACTTTTTCTCTGCATCTGTCTTCATCACAGACCCTTACTCTGAAGTGGCTGAGTAGACAATAGCACCAGATGTACAACATCCCTCCATCACATCAAAAAAATTACCTAAAAAGAGGTTTAGTCACCCTTTCATCCTTTGTTCCAGCTGGTTGCACGTGTTTAAATATGAGCAAAACTCCAAATACTGATGGTTCTTCACATTAATTTATTCAAATATTGATTTTTGTATCCTTTTGTTAATAATAAACATCAAACTATATAAACAGATCTCACAAAAGGAGCTGCAAAAATGTGGACATCCTACTTTGTTTCAGCTTAGATCAGTCAAAATGAGTTATGGGATAGCTTGAATGAATTGGTGTTTGTTTGTTTTTGTGGGTATTTTTGTTTATTTATTTTTTTATTATTATTTATTTTTTTGACCTCTGTTCCAATCAATGCAGAACTATAAAGCAGAAGTAGACAAAATCCACACTTTATTTTATTTTGAGATTTCATGTTGCTACTCTGCTAACTACAGTAAGCATTTGGCCAGTTTTGCAACCTAAATAGTCTGCTTAGTAGAATAAAATTATTTAGAAGTAGCATTGTTCAGTAACATGGATACTAAGTCAAAATTTGTATATAGGGTCCATTCGCTGCATAGTCACTTAACACCTTTATGGCCACAGACAACTCACTTCATTTCTCTTGTTTTCTCAGTCTTCTCTGGAAAAATAATGAACAGGAACAAACGAGCATACATTTCCATTGAGCATATAGACAGTAGCACTTCAGAATCAGTTGATACTTCTCTTTGAGTCTGGTTGAATCCTGTGGGCATTAAAGTACTAAACAGCAATAATAATCTCTGGTAAAAACTGCGCTGCTGCAGAGGAACTTAAGCTACTCAAAGGAAAATATCTCTAGGTTAGAGAATACTATCTAATCAACCAACAGAATGAAATGGAAGAGACAACTCCTGTACACCTCCACCAAAACACATATGAAATGATAAAGTGGAAAAGAATTTTGTCAGCCATGGGATATACATAACATACAGGCATGTCAAAGATAAACATTTGCATCTGTTTTTTAGTGGATTTCAGAAGAGGGTTGTGAAACTAAGAGGGTAGATAGGGAAGGGGCTTTTATGGATTTTATGTGCTATTCCTGCTCTTGCTACTTATTAAAAGCCACAGAAGTTGCCTGTAGACAACTTTTTCCATGCTTTTTCTGGCTGCAATACTGTCACTCCTGCAGTTGTTCATGTCCTGAAGGATTTCCTCCAAGAAGCACTGCTGCAACAGCAGCAGACGAAGTCATATAAATGAAGACAGTAAGATACGTATAAATACTTTGCAGTATTCTGGATTCTCCTATTAATTTATGCTGCAGTTACTACTTTCAGAGCTGAAAATCTTCAACCCACAATACTTCTAGTTAAGACCTTCCAAAACTACCTGATGGCAAGAGAAAAGGCATAGGGTAGGTTGTAAATGTCTGCCTTGTTTTCCTGTGGGTCTTTTTTTCAACCAGAGTAAAATTCATTGCAACTTTCCTTTAAGGCTTCGCAATGGTGTCAACAACAGTGGCAGTAGAGACGGCAGTTTTCCCAGCATCTGTCATGTCAGTACTAGGGCCATCAACATAAACAGATTGTGCAAGAGACAGTTGTCCCACGTGAATCAGTAAGACTCAGCCAATTCCCTTCATTCGGCACTGATCACTCATGAAAAGGATTTTCTTTGAATTGAAAGATAAATGTAAGAAGTTCCTTATGTACACACATACACACACAAAAATAAATAAATAAATGAAATGTTTTATACCCTACTTTCCCTGAATTTCTCACGAGAAATTTCCCTGAGGAGAATCATGCATTCTGGCTGTCCAGCCACACAGAAGAAAAATCAACCTATGGATGACTAAATATTGATGGATATGGTGTGAATTCTGAGACAGGTTCTCCCCTCTTCTTTCTTGCACTTTCTGATTTACAGACTCTGCAGTATTTAGAGTCACAATGTCAACCAAAGTCAGAAGAAACAGAATTCCAGAAAGCATTACAACCATCATTAGCACCCTCTATCCCAACTACTTATCAGACGCATATAAATCTTGATGCCTATGTGACTCACTATGATAGAATTAAATGAGAGCAAACAGACGAAATGCATGTCTACTGCTTTTATCTCTAACCTAGTCAGACAGTCATCAATATATTTTAGCAACAGCAATATACTCTGTAATATTTCAGAATACTGTTATCATTTTATTAAACCAAGTATTTACTCCTATATGTCCATTGTTTCCTAGCAGATAGCCCCTCTCCAGCACTGCCCAAATGATCCAACAATTCATGCAATGGCCTCACATTCTCCCTTTCCTAAAAACAATATTTTCAAAATATGTATTTACTTTATGCTTAATGTGTTTCAAGGGGAACTAAAATCAGCATGCACAAAGTCAAGCAAGCAAAGCAGTTGGAGGCGATAAGAATGTCAAAGCATGTGGTATCTCTGTTCGTAACTGCATGTATTGTAAAAGCACAGAAGCATACGTTCACACCAAGTCAGTCCTCCATCTACCCTCAGATGTTTTAATCTGTTTCCTTAAAAGGATAGGTGTTGATAAAGATTTGAAACAGAGACTGAATTAAGAAAATGACAGGAAAAAAGAATCCCTGCTGCTACAGAACAGCACTCTCACTGGGATTGCATTTCTTGAATATTCTCCTTCAAGGAGAGCAGCATATAATTTTTTATATTTAGCCAGGGGAGGTGATAGACTGAAATAAGGGCTGCTAAAACCAAGGCAGGTAGTGTGAAATCTAAGGAAGTACAGAATGAAGAACTTAAAAAGAGGAAAGGGGTTAAAATTCTTTTTCATCTTCAGAAAATCAGCACATTATTCCAACTGAGCTAACAGGCTCGACTGTACTGCAGGATTACAAGGAAGCTGAAGACAAAGGTTTCATTCACAAGTCTACCCTTTTACAAGAGATAACCTCCTGCGCAGATGTAAAGTCAAGTCATGTCTGATTAAGTTCACTTCTTCTGTGACAGTGGACAATGCTTTGGGGATCAAAACAGAAAAAGAAACCATGATCCTGTACCAGTCAGTGTTCCGTACATTGATCAAAATTTAGTATAGCAAAGTGGCACATGTAAAATTCATTATAATTACGCTAAAAACGATGAAGAAATCAATAATGTTTATTCTAGTTTTGGTCCTTACCCAATAAAAATACTGACTCCTTTTAAATAGCAGCTTTTGAGCATCACTGATTTTTTACCATTCATTTTCTTCCATTACAGGATATATTTAAAATGAATTATTATCTATGGTGCTTAGAAATCTCTCTCATCTTAGTATCTTACCTGAAGTAATTCTGCTTTGTAACATCACAATTAGCTGTCATGGAAATTAATATGAGATAATAAGCAAAATACTTTCAGTCAATTCATGGTCCAATTAAACTAAGATTCAGGCCATTCACGTCATCAAAGACAAGATTTCACCTTTTAACTTCAGCCCACAAAAACCCAGTGGGAACAGCTGAACCCATGGTGTCTATTTTTTAATGCAACATTTAATACATACATTCAGTGGGAGGTTTGGCATTTGTTTTCACGGAAACAGGGATGAACCTATCTAATGTAAATAACCTGTGTGGCGGAAAACCATGCATACATTCAAATATTTAGTTGAAAGTGATGTTTTTCACATAAAGCTTATGATTTTTGGAAGCTGTTAGTTGTTCCAGCAGCCAAATTAAAAGAGCTAGTCTACCAATAGGCAGAAAATAACTTTTGTTTGTCCCTGAATTACAAATCATTTTGTTTTGTTCTGAATTTCTGCCACTGTGCTGTAAGAGCTATAATAACATAAATTAATGCTGTGCATGCTCAGGCAGCAAGGAGTATAAGACTCCTGGAGGGTTATCTTTTACTACATAACTTTTGTAAGTTTATCAAAATTATGCTTATTCATTATTTCAAATTGAAAATAATAATGTAAAATGATTATACCTACATTATACACTACTTAGCACCTGGCTCAGAATTCTAGCAAGAAGAAACAAATAAGTGAAACGTTAAGACAGAAAGCTGACACTATACATATTTTTAATGTTTCTGCCCTGATATGTTAATATTGCTCTTTTATCACAGAAAACGAGCATGTGTGCTGTCCTAGCAATGCAACTTTTTGTAAATGCACAATAGCCAGATATGAATGCCTTTGAACACTATTGGTTATTGTGGTGAGAATAAATATATCAATGAGTTTTTAATGACTTTAAATGGAACGTCTCTGTGCAGCAGCAAGGATAGGCACAAACATAATACATTGTGTTTTATTAATAAAAGAGCAACCATTTTTTCCTCCATCCAGATGATCCCCTTCAGGTCTGAAGTGCATTGAAGGTGATAACTTTGTGACAAAAATAGAAAGACAATCTCAGTCCTAAAAGAGTACTCCCTAGAGTGCATTACCTTCTTTCTCCAGAGGAAGCAGATTACTTTGGACGCTTACACAGTCCCAAACAAATAGTTCACATCTGAAAAACTCATTTCAACAGCAACAAAATTTAAACTCCTAATGAATGATGGGCAGACAGAAAAGTTAATAACAGGAGGTCTATCTCTACTTATTTACAGTGGGGACTTTAAAATATGACCATTTCCATTTTCCTTTTTTTTTTTTTTTTTTTTGATTGTCCCTTATCACTTACCTTCTTTTAGTATCCTTAGCATTCACCAAACATCAGAAGTGTTTGACAGCCTACCTTTTGAAAAAATCAAGAAAAGAAAACTGAAATGTATTTCTGCAGGAGCTGCTATTGTACAGCAGCAAATAGATATAGCTCATGGTAAGACTACAAGATATATTTGCATGATGTGGCAAATTCCGACTTATTTTATAGTCCAGCATAGATTTACTGGACTCCTGCACTTCATTTTTAATACAGAATTAAAATTTACCCTATTCCTCCCCAGAATCACAAAGGAATTAACTGACTGATGGGATATCAACAGAATCTAATGTTTTGGTTAACACAGCAGAGGATGCAAAGATAAATCCATGAAGGCTAGGTGTCAGAGCAAGGTTGAAAGCTTCTAGGGCTCTAGAGCACTGTGTGTTACTTAAGTGGAAGTGAAAAATGGCATGCAAAGTAGAAAATGCAGTGGCTCACAGTTCTGAAATAATGATATTGGTATTAAATATCTAACTATTTTTTTCTATTTAGCAGTGGTAAAGAGACCAGACATGGCAGCTCACAGCAAAACATTTGATTTGCAAGCTGAGGATTGCTGCAGTCTTCACATGCAGTTGTTCCTGATTAAATCCATGTTAACAGAGTAAGACCTGTTCCTGTTTAGTTTAAGCCACTTTTAAAACTAGATTCCTGTTTTATCCTGCACTCTTGAGCATGAAGGAACAGGTGTGCCCTGACTAGAAACTTGCTGATACTCAATGTGGAAGGATATTTCCTTGCTCTTAACTTAAATTTTGCCCATAGGGAGACTCCAATTACACAGACATTGAAATGCAAGTCCTGTGCTCCCTGTGCTGTGGAGAAGGATGTGTGAAAGAGCCAGCCTCATGTGCTCAGTGTCCTCTGCAGCCTGGCCATCAAGGGTGTTTTACACACAGTTGCTGCAGCAAGATTTCACTTCAAAAGGACCTCTACAAATGGTCATATGGGAAAAAGACAACATGCTTATGGTCTGCTGGGTGAATTCTGCAGCAAATTCTGCAGCTTACAAGAAAAAGGATGTCTTTGCAATTCACTAGCCATATAAACTCAATCACTACTTACAGACTTTCAGAGCCCCACAGGCTTCTTCCTTCTCTTCCTCATCAGTGCCAGCAGTGATTCCACAATTTTAGTTTTATCCCCTATTACACCTATGAAACATACTTATATTTCTCCAAATCTTTGTGACCTTAATGGTTTTATACAGGTATTATCTAATAGAAGTTATTATTATTCTAGCAGAACTTCATAAGCAGTCTTGTTACTGGTATATGAGATGAATTAGGATCCTTGTCATACTCTTTTGAGATACATCGCTTGATCAGGGCTAAAAGCATTTTAAAAAAAAAAAAAAAAAAAAAAAAAAAAAAGCCAATGAATCCCAAATGACCAAATATTAGAATAAACTAAAAAAAGAAATAGATAAAGCAAAGAAACAAACTTCGCAGCTGTTTAACTGTGGGTTTTAACATGTGGGCTTGAACATATAAAGTACCAATTTCTTATTTTCTTTTTTTTTTTTAATTAATTCTTAAATTAATTGATAATCTGTTTTAAATTCCAGTTCTAAAAATCACATTTTTGTTGTTAATTGTTGTTTCTAAATGAGCATCTAAACTCTAGCTTAAGGAAAATGATGCTTTCAGTCCTTGCAGTTTGAAAAGATGACACAGTTATATTTCAGAGACTGAACAGATACATACACAAAGATTAAAGAATAATGAAGGTTTCCAACAGTCCTGATTTTGTGGAGGAAAAATACATTTCAGCAAGCTATGCAAATCTGTCTAAAGATTAAGAAATTTTACAAAAGAAGGGAAAAAAAAAAAAAAAAAAGGCAAGTTCTCATATTTAGAACCCTTCTTCGTAACTGAACTCATCTTTAAATTTCCATGTTTGCAGGTGCTTTGGGATGGTGGAGAGAAAAAAGAGGCATTCCAGCTGCCTGCTTCATGAGAAGCATAGAGCTCAGTCGCCTCAGCTCCAGATCATAAATTTAAATTATTTTTTTATTTTTTTTTTTTCCCTAAAATGATATTACACAGTTCCTGTGTCTCTTGCTGTGTGGAGACAAAAAAAAAAAAAAAACAAAAAAAAAAAACGTGAAGACTTCTGTATGGAATGTACAAAGCCCAGCCTTTGTCACACCCTCTGCCATTTGAGAAGAGAGGAGCAGCATGCAGCAGGAAAGAAGAATGTGCTTTATTTTCCTCCTCTAAATAACAATATGGCTGCACTTACAAATGAGCCCTTCCTCTTTTCATTTATTTATAAAACATATTTCCTCATCTTTTGTCACTGAAATTTAACCACTTAACAAAAAATTGTTAGTTTTGTGCATGTGAAAAGTACTTTGAAAACTCTTATGAAAAGAAAATAAAAACAGGAAGTAGGCCTTAGCTCTTAGGAAAGGCAATCTCCCAGGCACTTCAAGGGGCCAAGGTCTGGCCTCACTTTTATTCTCATGCATTTGCATTATTGACTTTATGAAACAAAGGCAAAGCCCTATGTAAAGAACACATTGTGCAAACCAAGGATATATGCACAGTCCTGTGTCACTAGTGATGGCAGCTCCCAGCAGAGACACTGGCAGAGACATTGGCTATTTGCACAGCATTCAGATACCACTTTGCTATGGCATGCAAGCCGTTGAATGATACACCCACCACAGTGGTGAAATGTCCTTCCTTAAAGTTGCATTCACCCATTTACACATCCACCATAAATCTGTGGAGCTGTAGTGTTGCAACTCCCATTATCCTCACAATAAAGCAGAGCTTTTACGCTGAAGAACCAAAGCCAACTCTTCAAACAAGTGGTTGTCAAGGTGTTGCTTGCTAAGGTGCTCCCCACACCCCAAAAGAAGCTGCCTCTGCTCTTGGCTCACCTCGCTCCTGCTAACTGCAAAGTCAAGCAGAAGCCCCAGGCCTGGGAAGCAGAAAAGGTGAACAGGGAGCAACCAAGAAAGCAAAGGGAAGGAGCAGACGAAGGTAGGGAGGACACTGATATGTTTAGAAGTCCCCTGCATAGCAGCAAGGCAGCCTGGTGCTCCAAAGCATGAGGCAGAAGCTGGGAAACACCTCCAACCCCTAAGCCCAAGATCGTTCCCTCAGATTGCATCCCCATGCCTGTCCACACTCCTTCCCATCCTTCCTTCCCTCTCCTCAAGGCTTCAGTTTGATAGTAGGTCCTTCAATGCTTTGCATATGTGGAGTAAATTTTATTACCAACTTTAAAAATATGTAAATAAAAGCCACTTAGACAGTCTGTTAATATACAAAAGAGTAAAGCCGTACATTTAATTGAGACTTTTTTCCCCATATGGCAAATTTCATTTGTTGTAAAATCACATACTTCGTTACCAGCAGGTTATTTAGAGTATTCCGATCTGTCCAGCAAAATGGTACATAATTTAACTGTTCTCTTTGAGGTGATTCTTTCTTAGTCATATAATTCATTTTTTCTACTGATTAGGGAAGATGACTCAGTATTGTCTCCTCAGTCAATTGATTTTTTGTCCTTTTTTTCCTCCAATGTTATTTTCTCAAACACCATTTCACTGGTTATTCTTTATTAGTATAAATCATCTGCAGATGTGCTAGTGATTTCACAGTACAGCTTCAAAGATCTTTTCTAGAAGCTCCAGAGAACAAAGCAATTTTTCATACCTAATCATATTCTTCTCTTCCCCGCTGATATAACTGTCAAAGAAAATCACAGCTACGCTGACAATGCAATACGAAATGAACTCGGATCCATACAGACTATTTTTGCAGAAGCCCAAAGTCCAGAGGTAAAAATTGTCTATTATTGTAAACAACCTCAAAAATCTGTTGTTGAAGCCCTCACCCCTTAGAGATGAGATTAATCAAGAGTAAAATCAAACTAGCTCCAAGCAAGACCATCAGATTCCCATCACCTGCCAGGCTGCCTCTAGGAGAGCAGGTGGATGCTGCAACAGTATCACCAACAATCCAGCTGTTGATACTGCCAGGCTTATTGCTGCCTTCAGACAGCAATTGAGCCAGAAGCTGCTGTCTCCACACCCCCGCAGTTCACAGCCGGTGGTGTCACTGTCGCCCTAATGAATCTTCTGCTGACATTCAGTCCAAAGAATGTTTTGGTTTGTTCTGTTTTGTTTAAAACAAACACAAACAGGAAACTACATTAAACCAAACACTTTCAATTTACATTATTTTTGGATCACTTCTTCAGCAGCCTGCCCATGGAAAGCTAGCATTTTGCAAGCTTTCAACCAAAACACAGTGTTCAATACCAACAGGATGAAATGAATCAATCTGACCATGGCTTAATTCACAAAGGCAAATTTCTCTTTCACAGTCCTGTCCCTGAAATAGGAAATAAACTTCTGTACTTCAGTATCCATTTCTGATGGAGGAGTGGGCAGAACTGGGTCAGGGTTAGTTTTTGTTTGTTTGTTTGTTTGTTTCATTCTACACTTTTCATAATATAAAACCTGACAAAGGGACAGGCTATCAAAAGTCAGCCAGAAATCAATGGATTTACAGCTGTGTAGCAAAACTAAAACGTGACTCAGAATTTGGTTAATAATGTAATTTACAGAAGAAATTGGTCTTTGTTAAGTCTTAAACAAATTAATTTGCTTGCTTAGCAGTCTTAGGGCTTGTTAAAATCCCAGTAAGGTACCCTATTGCTCTCAATGCTCTCTGGCTCATTGCTCTCTCTGCACTGTTCAGTGGCTGTCTGTACTTCAGGAATTTTCTTCTAACTTCAGGTAATTTCAGAATGATTGTAGAAGGGACTTAGTATAGGACTGATAAAAAATCAATCAAATAAATAAATAAATAAATAGAATCTGCTTAATCTATCTGGACAAATTAGTCCTATCAGACACCCCATTAAAAGTGGTTCAAAATAAAAGTAGCATTTTAGTCATTTGAGCTACATTACTGAGCCTTCATACGTCACAGCCAGCCAGCACAGAAATAACATGAGGTTGATGAAATACAGTGCTTTACTTCAAACAAAATTATTGATTTCTTAAAATTTCATCCAGAAAAGGTGATTTTCACTTTTTTTTTTTTTTTATATATATATATATAATAATTTCATTTGATGTGAGTTAATATCAAGCAAAGGCATACAGAGAGAAATCTCCAGCTGATGAACTGCTGTCCAAGGAAATCTGTTATTCCAGGAAACATGCTCACATCTTTAACAGGTACAAATAAACACGACTGATGGGGAGAACACAATCAATAAAATAGTTTCCAAAAATCCTAGGACTGTTTATCTTAAAATCAGATCTGAGAGATTTCAATTAGATGCAGATCTCTTCTGGTACTTCTCATCTTTGCCAGCTTGTCAGATAATTGCCTCCCCAACAACACCAGTGATCAAGCACTCTCAGTTCAACCATTAACTCATTCTTTGACGACAACAACAAAGCAAGAACAAGAAACCATGACACTGAGCTCTTTTTTCAAAAGGACAGGTATGGATTGTGACTGAAAAGGTGCTAACTACAACACAATCATCATTCAAATGTATTTTATAAACCAGCACTGCAGTATAACAGAGTTTTCTGCTGTCTGCTGCCGTGTTCTGCTCACAATGGGAAAAATGTGGACCTGTGAAGTTCATTGCTGGATACAGCTGAAAATTTTGATTAACAATGACTACTTATCCTGCATCTGCACTTTATTACGATTACCATCATGCTCATCTCTCATAAGGTAAGCACACATGCAAGAGAGTTTCAGCTAATTTACAAGAAGAAAAACAAACCAAACCACTTTTCACCTTCCATGTGTGGTACGTACTCGTGTGCTTCCTTGAATCAGAACCACAGTCTGCTGAGAAACACCACTGCACCTTAGAAAGAGCCCTAGTGTGTCTCCCTGGAATTACAACAGATGTTGGACACTGGCTTTGACACAAGAAGAGTGCAGATGTATTGTGTTAGTAAAAGTCTGAGGAAAGTTTGGGGATCTATCTAGACAAAATGCACTGTATAAATATAAATATGCAGTTATCACCAGTGCACTTCTGTATTAGATAAACTTCTGGCAAAGTAGAATCTATGAAAACTGTTTAACTTTCTGTAATTAAAACAATATTAGAATAATAATGTTTCACCATTACAAAATATTACTAGAAACAAAGGAATACTCCAATCACTGCTTGTAATAGGTCTTTCAAATAAAAACCATACCCAGGAAAGCAAGAATGTTTTCTTGCTTCTTGTGATACATTTTCCTTTCAAGAAAGTATGTTGCAAATAAACACTAGTCCTCATTGTGCTCTAAAAATGTCTTTTTTTAACTATTTGAACTATTTTAATTACTCACTGTTTTATCAGCATAAATAAAATTTGCTCATTGACCCATATATTTCTTATCTAAGTAACCGAGCTACTTCTCCTAGATCATTTAGTGCAGGTTAGTATGGCTTTGTGAGCAGCATATAATGAGATGCAAACTAAAACCATAACTATGTCGATTTAAGGTCAAAAAGGCCTATTTGTGGTTATTATGGAAATCAGTTTAAATGTGAGGTAGCTAAACAATGCTCCTTTGCATACCGGCTCAGCAAAAAACCCTAAACAACCTGCCAACATCTGCTTTTTGAAGTGTCAGATAACATTATTTCCAGGATGACATCAAGGGCCTTCATTGGCTATGCATAAGGTCAGTGAATATTAACTTCATTTACACTTGGCTGAGAATTGGCTGGTGCCAACAATAGAGGTTTAGCTCCTCTGCTGAGTGGGGTTAAAAACTGACAGAAAGCTGCCATTGAGGAAGATGGATGATGGTACTAGCTGACCCTATTCCTCCCCAAGTGTCACAGCTTCGGCCTCTTTTCTATCTCCGCAACAAAAGACCCTCTCCGAGCTTCCCAGTGGCCTTCAGCTTTATTGGTGCTAACAGGCCCAGACATTTTCATCGATTGGATTCTCTACCTCTTAAACACAAAAGCTTGCCCTTACTGGCTAGCCAAACCTTGGCACAGATGTCTTTTTTTGTAATTGCTTCTCTGCTGTCTGTTGGGAAGGATGCGATCGGACAGGCGAACATCGTGTCAACACAGAAAATGCTTCACCATTTATCTCAGTTTCCCAAAGGCATTTTAAGGAAAGCGATATGCTGTTTGCCTGGAGGGTTTAACCCTTTGATAGTTTGAAGTGTTTATAAATGCAGAAAAAGAAGTTGCTGTCATAAAATTCCAGTGCATTTGTCATATACACAGTTAACAAATTATGAATTAATTTCTCCAATCATAAACCTTTTCAAATGCACATTTCTAAATGCACAGAAATCAATTTTGTCTGTCTGTACTTCTACGCTAGATCCTCAAGGGGATTTCCAGTCAAGTTCAAAATCTGCATTTTATAAATCATAAGGATTTGTTAATAATATAAACATCTGTAGAATTTTCAGACTTTAAATTTGAGGCCACAAACTTAACAAAACACAGAAATGAATTATGGGCTTAAAATGGATGAGAACATATCTATTGCATGGAAGGGAAACAATCAGATCTTTTAACGTTTTAATAAAAATGACTGGAGAAAGAATATAAAAGAAACATAACAGAGCTGTATAGAATGCTTTGGGGTTGTAGAAAAACAAAACTGATGTTCTTTTATCTTAATATATATATATATATATCTGCTACTGGCGATTACTGGCAAAAGAGCAACGGATTTGACAAGCCATTTGTTTGATCCAGTACAGCAATCCCTGTCTTTCTGCATACACCATGGAAACATCCAGTCTCCTATCATAACTTTTATATATTCCCAGATTCTGGGCTGCACTACATGTGCTCTGAGCCAAAATGATTGTGTAAAGCCACCCTTAAAGGCAGTATAGCTAGCCAGGGAACTGGTCTCCCACTGAGATGCAATCCACAGAATTATAAAAACACTTGCCATGCTAAGCATACATTTCTAGCCAGAAGTGAAGGAGCACAGACTCAATGCCCCTATTAAAATCTATGGCTCAAATTCTTTCTTTGGCATAACTCTAAGAACTAAGGAAGATCTAAACATGATGCATGCAAAAGCCGATGATAAAAATGGGTGGGGGGCACCAAAACTGAGTTTTTACATAATGACAGGCTTTATAATAAGTATTGTAGAGTGGTTCTCTCAAATACTGGTGTAGGAATGACAAATACAAGGGAGGTCACAAAGGTGGGAACAAAAATGTAATCCAGCCTGGCAGTCCAGGCTGGAAGTAAATGGAAGTATCAGCCACCAAATCTAACCTTCTGCTACGAAATAGCATGGAAGTATGGATCAAATGATTTCAGTTTTCCAGTAACACCTGTAGTTATTATTTGGCAGGGCAGAGAGCAGTGGTAACTAAGTAAAAAGGCAAACATTCCCTGCTGAGGGAGAGGGGGAAAGCTGCACCTTTTTCACACTAGCCATGTTCAAAAAAGAGGTTTACCTCAGTCATAAAAAAAAAAAAAAACAGTAGAAAAGAAAACCCAGTCACAATTCAGTCATAAAACCAAAAGAGATACTACAAAAAATATGCATGAAAGTAGCTGAAGCAAGTTTAAAAAAATCTGTAATACGTTTATTTCTTGAAATTAGATGTTTATTGCAGCCTACTGCAATATAAAATAATGTAACCGTGTGATCATACAGCAGGGCTCATGATTACTTTTTTTTTTTCTTCTTTCTTCCTTTTTTTTTAACACTACTGGTAGGGATATTACAATAATGAGGAAAACACATTTTTCATGTCTGTAGTAACTCCTATTAAACAAACTGCCTTTAGCAAGAGCCACAAGACTGAGCCCTTACTCTTTGTGTTAGTAAGAGATGGTTATGATATGGGGCCAATTCATGTTTTTCTTACTCTCAGAAGTAGTCCCATGAGACTATTTATTTATTTATTTATTCATTCATTCATTATGAGTAAAGCAAGCAAGATTTTGCCCAAGGGAAAATAAGCTATTTTGTGACAAAAGTGTTTCAAGTCCCCTTCTTCACTGGGTAAAAGCAAGGAGTTTTGCCTCTTTGGTGTGCCATATCAGCCCCACAGGAAACATTAAGGAAGTCCAGTTGAAGGTATTGGAAAGAGCAGGGAGAGAGAGAACTGGCATGTAAGTATGAAATGATAACAGTGCTCAACAGACTTTCCCAATATATTTCAGAATCATAGAACCATTTAGGGTGGAAAGTACCTCTAAGAACATCTATTCCAACCTTAAACCTGGCACTGCCTAGTCCAACATTAAATCACATCACTAAGATCTACATCTACGTGTTTTCTGAGGACCTCCATGAATGATGGCTTAAACCACTTCCCTGAACAGCTGGTTCCAATACTTCACAACCCTTTCAGTGAAGAAATTTTTCCTAATATCCAACCTAAACCTCCCCTGGTACAACTTTGGGAGATTTCCTCTTGTCCTATCACTTGGTGCCTGGGACAAAAATCTGATCCCCATGTCACTATAGCCTCCATTAAGAAAAAATGGAAAACTTCACAATGTGTGCAGTTTTATTGACACTAGGTAGAAAAAGAAGTACAGATCATGTCGCCCCAAATGATACCTAGAAGGAAACGGGCATTGTTTTAGCTGTCAGCAAATCCCAAGGCAGTAATTGTCACCCAATTACTTCACCTATGGAAGTCTCATCTGGATTTAATCTGCAGCTGGCAATTGGTAAAAGTGAAAGTATCAGGTCCTTAAAACCATAAGCAGGGTTAAAAATCGTGTAATTGTACTGCATGAAAAGGTCTCCTCTGAGCCTCCTTTTCTCGAGGCTGAACAACCCCAGCTCCATCAGCCACTCCTCATAAGACTTGTTCTCCAGATCCTTCATAAGCTTTGCTGCCCATCTTTGGATGTGCTCCAGCACCTCAGTGTCCTTGTAGCAAGGGGCCAAAAATATCCCTGATATAAACCGCTATCAGGGATAGAGATTGGCAAGGGATCTCCAGCAGCGCAGTAGTACTTCCATCTGGGTTGGGTGGAACCACAACATTTTTCAAAGCAGACAGCTATGGAGGTTTTAAAAAGGACAAGAGAGATCCATTTGTTAGCCTACAGAGATGTGTAATGCATTACAGTACAAGAGTTTTTACCTTCTTTGGGTAATCATAAGAGGGTTCCAGTCATATGATATTCTCCTTTTCCATGACCTTAATGCTGGCCTTTCACTGGCTCCTCCATTCTCAAGGCTGTACAAGTCACTGAGAGTGAGAGAGTACAGTCTGTGAGAGTGCCACTGAGAGTGAGTACAGTTTGTGAGAGTGCCACAAGCTGGGGCTTTGCTTCACTGAATATAAATACACTGCTGACACGGAAATCTGGTCACGCCTCACCTGGAGTACTGTGTCCAGTTCTGGGCTCCCAGGGCCAAAAAAGACAGAGATCTCCTGGCAAGAGTCCAGCGGAGGGACACAAAGATGATACAGGGTCTGGAACATGTTCCCTAGGAGGAAAGGCTGAGAGACCTGGGTCTGTTGAGAAGAGAAGCCTTGAGAAGAGAAGACTGAGACGGGCTCTTATTAATGTTTACAAATACTTGAAGTGTAGGAGACAGAGGGATTTGGCCAACATCTTTTCAGTGGTTTGTTGTTATAGGTCAAGGGGCAATAGCCACAAAATGGGTCACAGGAAGTTCCGCACCAACGTGCGAAAGAACTTCTTCATGGTAAGGGTGACGGAGCACTGGAACAGGCTGCCCAGGGAGGCTGTGGAGTCTCCTTCTCTGGAGATATTCAAGGCCCATCTGGACGCCTACCTGGGCAGCCTGCTCTAAGGAACCTGCTTTGGCAGGGGGGTTGGGTTGGACCAAATGATCTCTTGAGATCTCTTCCAACTTCTACAATTCTGTGACTCTGTGAAATGGAGACACCTCATATGACTACAGATATTTAGAACTTGCTCCTGAAGAAACTATAGAGACTACAAGCCTGAAAATTCTCTTCCATCTCTGCATTTCAGTATAATTTAAGACAGTCTTAGAGGATTTTCTTTCTCCTAAAGAATAAATTACATTACTTTGCATCCAAGCACTTTTTAAAGCAACATCCAAAAATATTGTTTCAACCTGAATGCTTAAGCACCTCAGCCACTCACAGAAAGAAACAGCACAGTTGTACATTACCCATATTTACATGACTCTTCTTAATTGACGACAATGGTGCTAGAAAGAAAAGGTTTGCCTTACGAATCGAATCTAGGATATATGGATGGATACTGTCCCTTTAGAAGAAAGGGCACCTCAAGCAAAAGATCTTTTGCAAGCAGATCTGTACTGTTTTTATATGCTCAGATGACCCGAGCCGCCTATTTGTGCAAAGTCCCAGAACATGTCCATCAATCAATGTCAACATTCTTCCAAATTCTATTTTGACTGGCAACTGACAGTCGGTTATCTCCTGAATGTTAATTAATAATGAATACCCTTGTCATTGCTTAAACACACAAAATTTCTTCAAATGATGGAATTTAAAATATGGGCTTTGTTCTTTGAGACGTGGTATTATTATTTTCATTTAGTCCTGATATTAAGAAAAAGAAAAAAAAATCCACATAAAGATCACACATAATTTGAACCATCAACTTGCATTTTATTTAAATAAAAAAGTACTTGTTTCTACTTGTGTAGTGCAATTTTGAATCTCATACCACTGTAAAAATTGCATATTCAGCCATAATAAATGACACCATGACTGTGTAGCTCTACATATGACAGAAAATCTTTAAGATACAAAGATCAGAAGTAGGTGTGTCATTGTTGTATCCTACTCTGTCACACTCATCCAGGAAAAGGTATGTTTTAAAAAGGTGTTATTTTTTTCCCTCATTTACTGTAATTATTCACTAGCAATTCCACTGACTAGATTTTTTTTTTTTTTTAATAGGCCAAATAGAGTCTTATTTCATTTGGCAAATGTTGTGGTTTAACCCGGCTGGCAGCTAAATACCACACAGCCGTTCGCTCACCCTCCCCCCTCCCTCTCTGGGATGGGGGAGAGAAACGGGAAAGTGAAGCCTGTGAGTTGAGATAAAGACAGTTTATTAAGATAGAAAATAATAATAATATGTATAAACAAGTGATGCACAATGCAATTGCTCACCACCTGCTGACCGATGCCCAGCCCAACCCCGAGCAGCCGGCCCCCCACCCCGGCTAGTCACCCCTAGATATTGTTCAGCATGACGTCAGATGGTATGGAATACCCCTTTGGCCAGTTTGGGTCAGCTGTCCTGGGTCTGTCCCCTCCCAGCTCTTGCTGCACCCCCAGCCTGCCCACTGGCAGGACAGAGCGAGAAGCTGAAAAGTCCTTGGCTTAGTGTAAGCATTGCTCTGCAGCAATTAAAACATCAGCATGTTATCAGCACTCTTCTCTGAAACCAGGACAGCAAACTAAAGCAGACAGACAAGAATACACATCATAAAGCCAAAGGATTGCCCCCTTTTAATCAGAAAATGAAACAATACAAAAATAATTATAAGTGAAAGTGAACAGAATAGAAAGTCTCAGATCACAGACTGAATATTCTATCCATAAGTGAGCACTGTGGGGCATTTTTCAACCCTGCTTATGGTTTTAAGGACCTGATACTTTCACTTTTACCAATTGCCAGCTGCAGATTAAATCCAGATGAGACTTCCATAGGTGAAGTAATTGGGTGACAATTACTGCCTTGGGATTTGCTGACAGCTAAAACAATGCCCGTTTCCTTCTAGGTATCATTTGGGGCGACATGATCTGCACTTCTTTTTCCACCTAGTGTCAATAAAACCGTATGCATTGTGAAAGTTTTCCATTTGTCTGTATAAACATACTATGCTTATATAATAAGGACAAAGCAATATCACAGTTATACTCAAGAAGGAAAATAATCAGTAATAATATTTAATGAAGAGCTACTGGATAGAGAGCAAGTTTTCATTACATAAAGTTGGACAAAAATGAAAATGGTGAGTTATCTATACTATTTATTGTGCAAATAAATCAATCAGAAAAACAAACAAACAAACAAAAAAAAAACTGGCATTTTGAAATACAAGATCTCAAATATGCAAGATTAAATGTCTGGTTTTAGCTAGGAGACTGTCATGGGTCTTATGCAACACAACAAAATCAAGTAAAAATACCCTGTCTTCAGCTGGATTCCAATTGTACTCCAAAATTACCTCCAGTCAGCAATTCAAAAAAAAAAAAACAAAGATGATCCAAATATATATATATAATATTTTTTATATAATCAATATATTTATATTATATATATAATAGGATTATATATATACATAATGATATATATTATAATATATAAAGATATGTACACACATACACACATATATATACACAATTCAGAACCAAAAAGACTGGAATCCGTACCTCCACATGAATGGTTTTAACTGCTACACTATGGAAAGCAGAATAGTTTCGTTAGCAGGGGTTATTAAAACCTTCAAATGCTGACTACATGTTGGCTAATTGACATGCCCTATTTAAAGCAGGAGATTGAGTTCAAATTCTCCTCAGCATGAAAAAATAATTGACCTAAGTCTGCAAAACTTGAGTTGAATGAGGTCATGTAAATATGATCAATGATCACAGCCACACGTTGCCCACTAAAACTACGTTCCACAGATAAGCTGGAGAGCATCTAGTTTTTGAACATGAGCTGTTTGGCACACAGACTGCCAAATTTTTAGAAATACAATAAACTTCACTTTTAAATCTCAATTGTCAGCATTCTTCAAGCACATTCATGGTAGCTAAGCAAAGGCTTCAAGATTTAATGAGGTTCTCAAGACCAACTGTGTGCCTCTGTGGACACAAATGGTTCAATTCAAATTGGCACCAGGTAAACATTCATAAGATACATTACTTATGTATTTTATAAGTGGTTTAAACCATCATACAATGGTTTAGTGTTGAAAAAGATGGCACATTCGGGAAGTTAAAATAATATTGCATTTACAGATCATACATAAATGAAGCTTGCTAAGAAGGTGAGAAACGGAGAGACATTTGGAGAGTTGGAGGCCACAGGGAGTACAAACTTTTCAGGTGGAGTGGATTGGGTCAATAACAATAACAATAATAATAATAAACAGCCAACTGTTCAATTTTTCCTTGAGCAGAAGTAGACAAAGAACTCATAACACCCTGCACGACTTACTCGGGGGTTAGACCTCTAAGGAGAAATAAATGCCATGTAGAAAACAGGCATGTACACGGTCATTTAAGAAAAATAAGTTCTATCAACTGTCACCGGACACTTGGCAATTCAGTTGTATCATGAGGATATATCCAGTAAACTGAAAGGAACATGAGTTGGTTATGCTAGAGTTTATATATCTCTTGTACTATCCATAGAATTTTTGAGTCCCATGTATATTTGCTTCTCTGAATACTTTTCTACCGACACAATGCCTACAATTTAGAAAAGCACCCCTGATCAAAAATTAATTTAATTACATTTCATCAACATAACGTTTTAGGTTTATGCATATGCTTACAGTTACTTAAAACTTTAGCACTTTCCTCCACAGGAAAATATTAACATACGGTGTTACACTGATGGAGTTCATAGGATTCTTGCCATTTAGCTCTAGGGATCAAGCCTGAGCCCACAGTCACACAGATAGTTTTCTGTGTGCAGCATTGCTTACTTAAATTAGTCATAAACTGATCTACTGAAAAACAGTAACCCTGTTTCAGGGATATACTTTCTACAGCATACTTATTTATGGTAAGAGATACCATCAGAAATACTTTTGCTCATAAATCAGTAGTTAACCAGAAAGCTAGTGTTTTAGATTTGCACCAGCTTCTCAAAATCGGATCCTTGATTTATTTCACAATTACAGTAAAAAACAATCTCTGATCTGTTCTACATGTATATATATGTAATATATTGTGAAAGAATAGCAATAATTATATTTCTTGATCAAGTACTTCCTTTTTATAAATCAATCGCACATTTGAGATCTGTCAGGTGTCATAAATACTAATAATTAGAGTTAATTAGACTTCTATTAGAAAAAAAATGTTTGATATTACTTTGATAGAGCTCTATCTTGCTAAGAATCACATGTAACTATTTTAAACTATAAAATTTACGAAGGTAAAGTATCAATTTACCTACTGTTCAAAAAAACAAAACAATAAAAAAAAATCACTGATGTTTCTTACAGATGTGAGAGACTTTATTCTCATTAGGATACGCAGCGGGGCCACCCAGCTAAATAATGCTATATAAGTACATACATTGACAAGACCAGTACTCTAGAACTATAGTAATTGAGCCTAATTCTTAACTCACCCAAGTTTTATACGTGGTGGACTTTGTTACTCTGAGCTATAGATTAGGTTAATATTAAAACAAATTATCTAAAATGTATATAGCTTCTAAAAATATTTTTCCTAAAAGGAAAATCTCTTCTTACAGGAGAAAAACAGAAGAAAAGTATTGACTATTGAACAGCTGTTTTGCAGTATGTTGACTTATTGTGTTTATTTACTAGACTTGGTAAAGTCAGAAACTGTCATCAGTCTATAAATGCACAAGCATATCCCTTCACCTGAGACACTCAAAAAATACTGGACTATTACCAATATGTCTGAGAAAAAGAAATTAAATATTATTTCTATGATTCCCATAGAAAATAAATAATTTCTGCTGTGAACTACTAGTTTTATACTATTCACTTTCACACATACTGTACATTTGTCATTAATATGAGGAACAACTCACGGATACAGATATGTACAAAGGAGAGAATAAAAAGTGTTCAGGGGTAAACGCTTTTGTAAGTAAACGGGATGTTTCATAAAATTTAAATGTTCTTAATGTTTTATATATATGTGTTATTGCTGCTGTTTTCTCAGTAATGCAGGGTAATACAAAGACTTAGATATTTCATCACACTCTAAAGAGAGGTCACTTTTCATGAAATTAAACAGTGAACCTGCCTTTTTCTGCTTTATGCAACAATATCCTGTGAATGCCTACAGTAGAAAATATATTTTTACTGTCTCATGAACCATATTTAATTTTTAATGAACTCCATTAAAATATTTTTAAATTATTTTAAGAAAGCCCATTACAAATTGTTCTATTCTCAAGTTGGTTAGAGCTTTAAGTTTTTAGTAACAAAGTACAATTTACAGCATTAAAAAAAAAAAAAGCAAAACATAAACAAAGTATGTGTAATTTATAGAACTGAGTCCACTTAGAGAGAACCATTTTGTTTTGTAGATATTAATTGAAGATGTTTTACTTGTTTTCAATTTAAAAAGTGTTAATCCAAACTTTGAACAGCTTATTCTTTTTAGTAACTCAATTAGTATTGCAGACAGAGCTTGCACAGTGCAGGGAAAACACTGAGATTTAATGCTGAGAAATCAAGAACCAACAATTAATTTTTACATTGTAGTTCAAGTGGTAATAAGGATGATAGCAGCTGAAAAGCCACATAAAGGGAATAGAAAATACATCTCCACAGTTTCCTAAGTAAAAACAGACAGTCTTAAAGATATAATAGTGCTTATTATGTATGAACTATTAGAGGGAGACAAACATTTTCATGAGAAAGGATGAAGTTTGGGGGGCAGCAAAATTCAAAATCTACTCTAGTTAGGCAAACATTTTGTCCACACAAATTTTATTTCTTTCAACCTCAGTACCACACATGGATCTCTCTGTATGTTTGTCCCACTTTTCTAATAAGAACCTCAACTTCATTCTTTTAAACAAGGCTCTTTGTTTTCAGAGAACAATTTCTACTTTGAACTGCACAGTTTGCTTGAACAACTTTGTCAGAATTTTACCATCTATGTAATAGATGTCAGATAGATAAAGCAGATTAGTTAAACATATATTTACATGCTCCCACTTTTCTCTGATCAGTTCTTCTGTTAAATTCTCTCTGCTTTCAGCTTCCCCATATTCTGCTGATCCTCATTTTTTCCCCTGGCACCTAATTGGTTATTAAACAATAACCAATTTTTAACCAATATTTTTAAGCAAATAAAAAAATAAACAGTCCGATTTGATGGAATGGACATACACTTGAGATACAACCTAACAAGGTTTACGTGTCACTCTTCTGCCATTCAGACTGGGAAATGAAAGAATATTTAAATTTATTTTTGTGCCTTCATTTTCAGAGATCAACAGAAACCCTGGACAAAAAGAAACAAACAAATCAAATCAAAACAAAACAAAAAAACTTCCAAAACAAAACAAAACAAACAAAACCAAAAACTTCCAAGCAAGGCATTTTTTTTTTCCTCATCTAGGAAAATTTTATACTTAGACAAAGATAACAAAAACTATTGCATGCTTATTGCAACTTCTCACAAAACTTTCCTGAGCAGAAAAGTTTGCCTCAGCAGCATGACGTATGGTTCTAAGCAACAGACGTGACACCAAGAGATTCCAGTTCTAAACACCAGCTAAAGCTTTATTTAGAAGAAACAGATTTTGTGGCTGAGGAGTTAACAGCCCAGCTGTTGAGCAACCACAGCTAATTCAGCAGTGATATTCCAGACCTGTAAAAACACACCTCCTCTGTAATTGAAGGAGAAATTATTAAGCTTCTGTTTGACTTCATTTGCTGTTTGTTTTTGTTTGTTTGTTTGCTGTTATTTTGTTTTGGTTTCAAAATTTATGATCTGCATTGATGGGGAAAAAAATGTACAACGAATTGAGTCTAAGAAATTGATACTCAAAGCTCTAGCAAAATGCAAAAATAAATAATTCCTGGAGATAACAGAATTTGTGAGGAGGAATAGGGAGAGGGAAAGAAGAGAGGTTGAAGAAGGGAAAGAGCTCAACATTCAACTATGTTAACTAATGGTTTATTTATGCTTCTGAGATCTGGGCTCCTGATTGCTCACCTGTATGTACTATTTCAACCAATGTCAGCTCTTCTGGAGCAAACCAACTAGTTCATGGAAAATTAAACCAGTCATTAGCTTTCCAGTTAATTCATTGATGGCATCATGGATGAGAGCTATCCAGTTGCAATTACCTCCACCATGTGGTTCTTGATCACTTCAACTTAACATCACTTAGCATTTCATATATCTTCATGTCAGACTTGAGAAACGCTTATGTTACTAAGACTATGATGGTCTGTAGTCACAGTAATCAAATTGACTCAGACACGTCAGGCAAAGGAATCAAACAAACAAACAAACAAACAAAACAACAACAAAAAAATAGGGTTGAAAGGTACCACAACACAGAGACCTGGAACAAATGCTGGGGGTTCCAGCTGACATCAAGTTGCATATGAGAAAACAGTGTGCTCTGGCAGCCTGCTGAGAGAAGTGATTGTCCTGGTATATACTTTGCACTGGTGTGGCCTCACCTTGACTACTGTGTTCAGTTTGGGGCACTACAGTGTAAAAAGGACATTAAACTGTTAGAGAGCTTCCAAATGACAAGTTGGTGAAGGGGGGGGCGGCGGCCCCCGCGGCGGGGAAGAGCATCTGAAGTCACTCAGTTAGTTTAGCCTGGAGAAGAGGAGATTGAGAGGATACCCCATGGCGGTCCACAGTTTCTTCAAAAGGGTGAACAGAGAGGCATGGGCTGATCTCTCCTCTTTGTTGACAGTGACAGGGCCTGAGGGAATGGCATGAAGCTTCACTGAGGAGATTCATACTGGATATTAGGAAAAGGTTCTTCACTAAGAGGGTGGTTGGACACTGGAACAGGCTTCCCTGGGAAGTGGTCATGACACTGAGCCTGCCAGTGTTCAATAGGTGTGTGGACAGCGCTCTCAGACATACGGTTTAATTTTGAGGTTAGTGCTTTGTGGAGCCAGCAGTTGGACTCAATGATCCCTGTGGGTCCCTTCCAACTCAGGATATTCTGTGAAGCGTGAAGGTACAAGTTTCTTCAGGTGATGGCTAGCCCTGACTACTGAGAACACAAGCCATTTTCTGTTATTTAACTTAAGATACGTATCATGGTAGAGATCTTCTCACCTCTGTGCTGATACATTCATAAGGTTGAATGACATGAACAAAGTAGGTCAAAGAAATTAGAATGACCTAAGGAGACTGAAAAATTTGTGAAAACCTCCTTTATGAAGACCAGACTGTTCTAAAAGAAAGATATAGCAAATAAAAATAATAATAAAAATAATTTCCACCACATCTCTCTGACAAGAAGGGTAGTCTGAAGACTCCAGGGTGAAAGAAACCAAGACACTTAATTGTCTAGAAACTCCATAGGAGGATGGAAGTAAAGATTACAATTCTGCATCATAGTAGAAACATATTCAGTACTCTTGCTCATCTAGCTCAAAGTTTTCACCTGTAAGTATGTTATATTTTTCTGAATTTTGTGGAAAGATACTTACGCAACGTATTTAAAAATCTAGTAGTTCCTATGTGGTTGTGTCTGGGACCTAATATCTGATTGCAATTACATTTGTTTAAAAAGGACAGAAAAACTACTGAATATCTTAAGTGGAGGTGGGAAGGAAGTAGGGACTCTCCTTTTGAACTTTCATTGGCTTTATAGAAAATAGCAAAACTGTCAGAAATGTCCTCATTCTTGGCACTGGTTCAGGTTGCTGAGAATAATTACATTCTCTTCACAAGAGCAATTTTGGAAGTAAATGGAGGAATGGTAACTTTGCTTTTTTTTTAAAAAAAAAAAAAAAAAAAAAGAGTCTTGATAATATACATGCTGCTGATTAAGTTGTCTACCATTTTGCCCCTTCTCCACACACGAAACTATTTTCAAATTGAAAATGCAGGAATGTCAAAAACAGCTACTGTATTAGCAGGTTACCCACAGGCTTTGGGATACACCACCTGGGCCAAACTCCAAATCATGCATCCTGTGTTTTTTAGAAGTATGGTAACTTTTATTTTAATGACGTCTTATTCACTTTCCCCCCTCAATTCATTGCCCTCAGCTAGCAAACATGTTGCATGTTCCTGAGTATTAAAAAAAAAAAAAAAAAAAAAAAAAAAAACACTTAAACACTTTACCACAAATATGACAAACATAAGGCAAATTCTATTTTGGCATCTGTTAACAAGTAGTATTTCACAAAGCCAAGATATAAAAGTTTGTCATCCCCACCCCCCATCCCACCCACCCCCCCCCCCAAAAAAAAAAAGGAACAGATATAGCTTGTAGTCTGGCACAAAGTATATCACATAACAAAGTTTGGAAAGTAAAGCCTTTAGCTCCCTTTTTTACCTCACCAAGATGTATAAATAGCTATAAAACCCTCCCCATTTGGGGGGGCAATAAGACAACTGTTAATGCATATGGTGTTATAAAATGTTTAACAGTAAAATGTACCCATTTGGCTTTGCCTTGAATTCTGATTGTTTGGACTTAGTGCCAAATCATCTATGTAATTTTTCAGCTCAGTCATATTAAGAGATGCTTCCTACCTTCTGAAAGCACCTTCTCTACTGCTCCATTTGAATAAATATAATTCTCTCATCCCACCCCCAACTAACATGAAACAGATGGAAAATACATTACATTAGTTCTCAAAGAATAATTTTCTCATTCAAATACCAGTCACTGACCCCACTGTGGTCTTTACATGTGCAACATATCTACTGGACTCCACTGTGAGAAAGAAATCAAAGTTACATCTCTTGGGAGTCTACTACAGATAGTGAGAATTTCATCGGGTTTTGGCGGTGTTGTTTTCTTTTTCTTTCTTTCTTTCTTTCTTTCTTTCTTTCTTTCTTTCTTTCTTT
>NW_023303759.1:0-26986 GCF_011077185.1 Oxyura jamaicensis | reverse complement strand
CCCTGAACATAGCACATATTGTGGATGAGCAATCAAAAAAAAAAAAAGTAAATATAAATAAATAAATAAATAAATATCTGTTTCATCAAAGTCTGAAAATGGGAGCTAGTGGAAAAAGAAATTGAATTTAATGTGAAAATAGATAATGCTGGAGTTGCTCTACTGATTGCTTTTTTTTTTTTTTTTCCTGTTTTTAATACTGAATTCACTTACACCCTCTGCTTTTTATTTGTAGTGAAGCTGATAGAAATTTTTTCCGTCAGCCATAGCTGGTTTGCAGAATTAAGGGCTCCTGCTGTACAATTTAGAAATACAGATTCTTGACCTTTTCCATGATGATGTTTCTACAACATCCTTTGGCAGCAAAGCCCACAGTCTCATCGATCTTTTAGCAATTGTCCTAAAACTTAGTATAAATTGTTTCTGACAGTGCTTAAGCACATAGCATTTTTATTTATGTCCACTGACATATGAAAATAAATTATTCCTTTTCTCTTTGTAACATTCTCTAACTGGTTGGCAGACTGAAAGATTTTGCGTAGAAATATAGAGTTCATGTGTTCTGCTTAAAACAACAACAAAACTTAAGAATGAAGACAACAAATGCCAAGTCATGCTGGTAGATGGGTAGCTCCCCACAGTATACAAAATAAAAATGAAGCATCTCTTTCAAATGAGAAAATGAACACAAGTCAAAGAAAAAAACTCAGACAGACTCACAATACAAGAAGATTACGTAGGTCTTATGTGGTCTTACTTGTGAATGAAATTCAGTAACACAAAACTTGAGGAAAGGATTGACTTTTGGTGTTATATCTGTCTATATTGTTCAGCTAAAGATTTGACAGTTATATAATGCATTTACATGCAGCTCTTTGCATATGCAGAAAAATTTATGCCTCCTGCTCAAGTTTTATACCAGTTCAGTTCAACTCAGAAGATTGATTAAACTGCTGTTCTCATGAAGGTCAAACAGGTGATGGAAACTTCTATTGCTTTTTCTTCCTAAATTTCTGGTGAAGTACCTTAATTCTGTGGGTATTTATAGGTTAACTTTATCAGGGATGTAACTGTGCTCAAATATTTCACTGGAATGGGAAAAAGCAATTTTTCTGCATAAAACAATAACATAATATTTGCCACCTCATACATCTGCATTATCTATTTTTGCATCAAAATCAGATTAAACCAACATTTTTCTTCTTTCTCAATATCTCTAAAGAAAATTATTTCACTTTTTCAATTAATTTGTGTAAATTCTCCCTTTAGGTACCTATTCATTGAAAGAAGATGACCACAGTAACTCATCATCATGATATCTCATCCTACCTCTTCTAGCTTCTCATTTTTAAGTCAGAGGATCCATTTTTTGTTCTTCAGAGTTGAGAGGTAAGCTTTTCCAGTCTCTCCAGCATCTTGCTGCCTCATCTTCTTCAGCCTAACTTCCTAGCACTCAGTTCACTGAACCTATCTGTCAATTTTAATTGACTACTCCTTCACTAGGTGACACAACATACTTTTTCTCTGCATCTGTCTTCATCACAGACCCTTACTCTGAAGTGGCTGAGTAGACAATAGCACCAGATGTACAACATCCCTCCATCACATCAAAAAAATTACCTAAAAAGAGGTTTAGTCACCCTTTCATCCTTTGTTCCAGCTGGTTGCACGTGTTTAAATATGAGCAAAACTCCAAATACTGATGGTTCTTCACATTAATTTATTCAAATATTGATTTTTGTATCCTTTTGTTAATAATAAACATCAAACTATATAAACAGATCTCACAAAAGGAGCTGCAAAAATGTGGACATCCTACTTTGTTTCAGCTTAGATCAGTCAAAATGAGTTATGGGATAGCTTGAATGAATTGGTGTTTGTTTGTTTTTGTGGGTATTTTTGTTTATTTATTTTTTTATTATTATTTATTTTTTTGACCTCTGTTCCAATCAATGCAGAACTATAAAGCAGAAGTAGACAAAATCCACACTTTATTTTATTTTGAGATTTCATGTTGCTACTCTGCTAACTACAGTAAGCATTTGGCCAGTTTTGCAACCTAAATAGTCTGCTTAGTAGAATAAAATTATTTAGAAGTAGCATTGTTCAGTAACATGGATACTAAGTCAAAATTTGTATATAGGGTCCATTCGCTGCATAGTCACTTAACACCTTTATGGCCACAGACAACTCACTTCATTTCTCTTGTTTTCTCAGTCTTCTCTGGAAAAATAATGAACAGGAACAAACGAGCATACATTTCCATTGAGCATATAGACAGTAGCACTTCAGAATCAGTTGATACTTCTCTTTGAGTCTGGTTGAATCCTGTGGGCATTAAAGTACTAAACAGCAATAATAATCTCTGGTAAAAACTGCGCTGCTGCAGAGGAACTTAAGCTACTCAAAGGAAAATATCTCTAGGTTAGAGAATACTATCTAATCAACCAACAGAATGAAATGGAAGAGACAACTCCTGTACACCTCCACCAAAACACATATGAAATGATAAAGTGGAAAAGAATTTTGTCAGCCATGGGATATACATAACATACAGGCATGTCAAAGATAAACATTTGCATCTGTTTTTTAGTGGATTTCAGAAGAGGGTTGTGAAACTAAGAGGGTAGATAGGGAAGGGGCTTTTATGGATTTTATGTGCTATTCCTGCTCTTGCTACTTATTAAAAGCCACAGAAGTTGCCTGTAGACAACTTTTTCCATGCTTTTTCTGGCTGCAATACTGTCACTCCTGCAGTTGTTCATGTCCTGAAGGATTTCCTCCAAGAAGCACTGCTGCAACAGCAGCAGACGAAGTCATATAAATGAAGACAGTAAGATACGTATAAATACTTTGCAGTATTCTGGATTCTCCTATTAATTTATGCTGCAGTTACTACTTTCAGAGCTGAAAATCTTCAACCCACAATACTTCTAGTTAAGACCTTCCAAAACTACCTGATGGCAAGAGAAAAGGCATAGGGTAGGTTGTAAATGTCTGCCTTGTTTTCCTGTGGGTCTTTTTTTCAACCAGAGTAAAATTCATTGCAACTTTCCTTTAAGGCTTCGCAATGGTGTCAACAACAGTGGCAGTAGAGACGGCAGTTTTCCCAGCATCTGTCATGTCAGTACTAGGGCCATCAACATAAACAGATTGTGCAAGAGACAGTTGTCCCACGTGAATCAGTAAGACTCAGCCAATTCCCTTCATTCGGCACTGATCACTCATGAAAAGGATTTTCTTTGAATTGAAAGATAAATGTAAGAAGTTCCTTATGTACACACATACACACACAAAAATAAATAAATAAATGAAATGTTTTATACCCTACTTTCCCTGAATTTCTCACGAGAAATTTCCCTGAGGAGAATCATGCATTCTGGCTGTCCAGCCACACAGAAGAAAAATCAACCTATGGATGACTAAATATTGATGGATATGGTGTGAATTCTGAGACAGGTTCTCCCCTCTTCTTTCTTGCACTTTCTGATTTACAGACTCTGCAGTATTTAGAGTCACAATGTCAACCAAAGTCAGAAGAAACAGAATTCCAGAAAGCATTACAACCATCATTAGCACCCTCTATCCCAACTACTTATCAGACGCATATAAATCTTGATGCCTATGTGACTCACTATGATAGAATTAAATGAGAGCAAACAGACGAAATGCATGTCTACTGCTTTTATCTCTAACCTAGTCAGACAGTCATCAATATATTTTAGCAACAGCAATATACTCTGTAATATTTCAGAATACTGTTATCATTTTATTAAACCAAGTATTTACTCCTATATGTCCATTGTTTCCTAGCAGATAGCCCCTCTCCAGCACTGCCCAAATGATCCAACAATTCATGCAATGGCCTCACATTCTCCCTTTCCTAAAAACAATATTTTCAAAATATGTATTTACTTTATGCTTAATGTGTTTCAAGGGGAACTAAAATCAGCATGCACAAAGTCAAGCAAGCAAAGCAGTTGGAGGCGATAAGAATGTCAAAGCATGTGGTATCTCTGTTCGTAACTGCATGTATTGTAAAAGCACAGAAGCATACGTTCACACCAAGTCAGTCCTCCATCTACCCTCAGATGTTTTAATCTGTTTCCTTAAAAGGATAGGTGTTGATAAAGATTTGAAACAGAGACTGAATTAAGAAAATGACAGGAAAAAAGAATCCCTGCTGCTACAGAACAGCACTCTCACTGGGATTGCATTTCTTGAATATTCTCCTTCAAGGAGAGCAGCATATAATTTTTTATATTTAGCCAGGGGAGGTGATAGACTGAAATAAGGGCTGCTAAAACCAAGGCAGGTAGTGTGAAATCTAAGGAAGTACAGAATGAAGAACTTAAAAAGAGGAAAGGGGTTAAAATTCTTTTTCATCTTCAGAAAATCAGCACATTATTCCAACTGAGCTAACAGGCTCGACTGTACTGCAGGATTACAAGGAAGCTGAAGACAAAGGTTTCATTCACAAGTCTACCCTTTTACAAGAGATAACCTCCTGCGCAGATGTAAAGTCAAGTCATGTCTGATTAAGTTCACTTCTTCTGTGACAGTGGACAATGCTTTGGGGATCAAAACAGAAAAAGAAACCATGATCCTGTACCAGTCAGTGTTCCGTACATTGATCAAAATTTAGTATAGCAAAGTGGCACATGTAAAATTCATTATAATTACGCTAAAAACGATGAAGAAATCAATAATGTTTATTCTAGTTTTGGTCCTTACCCAATAAAAATACTGACTCCTTTTAAATAGCAGCTTTTGAGCATCACTGATTTTTTACCATTCATTTTCTTCCATTACAGGATATATTTAAAATGAATTATTATCTATGGTGCTTAGAAATCTCTCTCATCTTAGTATCTTACCTGAAGTAATTCTGCTTTGTAACATCACAATTAGCTGTCATGGAAATTAATATGAGATAATAAGCAAAATACTTTCAGTCAATTCATGGTCCAATTAAACTAAGATTCAGGCCATTCACGTCATCAAAGACAAGATTTCACCTTTTAACTTCAGCCCACAAAAACCCAGTGGGAACAGCTGAACCCATGGTGTCTATTTTTTAATGCAACATTTAATACATACATTCAGTGGGAGGTTTGGCATTTGTTTTCACGGAAACAGGGATGAACCTATCTAATGTAAATAACCTGTGTGGCGGAAAACCATGCATACATTCAAATATTTAGTTGAAAGTGATGTTTTTCACATAAAGCTTATGATTTTTGGAAGCTGTTAGTTGTTCCAGCAGCCAAATTAAAAGAGCTAGTCTACCAATAGGCAGAAAATAACTTTTGTTTGTCCCTGAATTACAAATCATTTTGTTTTGTTCTGAATTTCTGCCACTGTGCTGTAAGAGCTATAATAACATAAATTAATGCTGTGCATGCTCAGGCAGCAAGGAGTATAAGACTCCTGGAGGGTTATCTTTTACTACATAACTTTTGTAAGTTTATCAAAATTATGCTTATTCATTATTTCAAATTGAAAATAATAATGTAAAATGATTATACCTACATTATACACTACTTAGCACCTGGCTCAGAATTCTAGCAAGAAGAAACAAATAAGTGAAACGTTAAGACAGAAAGCTGACACTATACATATTTTTAATGTTTCTGCCCTGATATGTTAATATTGCTCTTTTATCACAGAAAACGAGCATGTGTGCTGTCCTAGCAATGCAACTTTTTGTAAATGCACAATAGCCAGATATGAATGCCTTTGAACACTATTGGTTATTGTGGTGAGAATAAATATATCAATGAGTTTTTAATGACTTTAAATGGAACGTCTCTGTGCAGCAGCAAGGATAGGCACAAACATAATACATTGTGTTTTATTAATAAAAGAGCAACCATTTTTTCCTCCATCCAGATGATCCCCTTCAGGTCTGAAGTGCATTGAAGGTGATAACTTTGTGACAAAAATAGAAAGACAATCTCAGTCCTAAAAGAGTACTCCCTAGAGTGCATTACCTTCTTTCTCCAGAGGAAGCAGATTACTTTGGACGCTTACACAGTCCCAAACAAATAGTTCACATCTGAAAAACTCATTTCAACAGCAACAAAATTTAAACTCCTAATGAATGATGGGCAGACAGAAAAGTTAATAACAGGAGGTCTATCTCTACTTATTTACAGTGGGGACTTTAAAATATGACCATTTCCATTTTCCTTTTTTTTTTTTTTTTTTTTGATTGTCCCTTATCACTTACCTTCTTTTAGTATCCTTAGCATTCACCAAACATCAGAAGTGTTTGACAGCCTACCTTTTGAAAAAATCAAGAAAAGAAAACTGAAATGTATTTCTGCAGGAGCTGCTATTGTACAGCAGCAAATAGATATAGCTCATGGTAAGACTACAAGATATATTTGCATGATGTGGCAAATTCCGACTTATTTTATAGTCCAGCATAGATTTACTGGACTCCTGCACTTCATTTTTAATACAGAATTAAAATTTACCCTATTCCTCCCCAGAATCACAAAGGAATTAACTGACTGATGGGATATCAACAGAATCTAATGTTTTGGTTAACACAGCAGAGGATGCAAAGATAAATCCATGAAGGCTAGGTGTCAGAGCAAGGTTGAAAGCTTCTAGGGCTCTAGAGCACTGTGTGTTACTTAAGTGGAAGTGAAAAATGGCATGCAAAGTAGAAAATGCAGTGGCTCACAGTTCTGAAATAATGATATTGGTATTAAATATCTAACTATTTTTTTCTATTTAGCAGTGGTAAAGAGACCAGACATGGCAGCTCACAGCAAAACATTTGATTTGCAAGCTGAGGATTGCTGCAGTCTTCACATGCAGTTGTTCCTGATTAAATCCATGTTAACAGAGTAAGACCTGTTCCTGTTTAGTTTAAGCCACTTTTAAAACTAGATTCCTGTTTTATCCTGCACTCTTGAGCATGAAGGAACAGGTGTGCCCTGACTAGAAACTTGCTGATACTCAATGTGGAAGGATATTTCCTTGCTCTTAACTTAAATTTTGCCCATAGGGAGACTCCAATTACACAGACATTGAAATGCAAGTCCTGTGCTCCCTGTGCTGTGGAGAAGGATGTGTGAAAGAGCCAGCCTCATGTGCTCAGTGTCCTCTGCAGCCTGGCCATCAAGGGTGTTTTACACACAGTTGCTGCAGCAAGATTTCACTTCAAAAGGACCTCTACAAATGGTCATATGGGAAAAAGACAACATGCTTATGGTCTGCTGGGTGAATTCTGCAGCAAATTCTGCAGCTTACAAGAAAAAGGATGTCTTTGCAATTCACTAGCCATATAAACTCAATCACTACTTACAGACTTTCAGAGCCCCACAGGCTTCTTCCTTCTCTTCCTCATCAGTGCCAGCAGTGATTCCACAATTTTAGTTTTATCCCCTATTACACCTATGAAACATACTTATATTTCTCCAAATCTTTGTGACCTTAATGGTTTTATACAGGTATTATCTAATAGAAGTTATTATTATTCTAGCAGAACTTCATAAGCAGTCTTGTTACTGGTATATGAGATGAATTAGGATCCTTGTCATACTCTTTTGAGATACATCGCTTGATCAGGGCTAAAAGCATTTTAAAAAAAAAAAAAAAAAAAAAAAAAAAAAAAAGCCAATGAATCCCAAATGACCAAATATTAGAATAAACTAAAAAAAGAAATAGATAAAGCAAAGAAACAAACTTCGCAGCTGTTTAACTGTGGGTTTTAACATGTGGGCTTGAACATATAAAGTACCAATTTCTTATTTTCTTTTTTTTTTTTAATTAATTCTTAAATTAATTGATAATCTGTTTTAAATTCCAGTTCTAAAAATCACATTTTTGTTGTTAATTGTTGTTTCTAAATGAGCATCTAAACTCTAGCTTAAGGAAAATGATGCTTTCAGTCCTTGCAGTTTGAAAAGATGACACAGTTATATTTCAGAGACTGAACAGATACATACACAAAGATTAAAGAATAATGAAGGTTTCCAACAGTCCTGATTTTGTGGAGGAAAAATACATTTCAGCAAGCTATGCAAATCTGTCTAAAGATTAAGAAATTTTACAAAAGAAGGGAAAAAAAAAAAAAAAAAGGCAAGTTCTCATATTTAGAACCCTTCTTCGTAACTGAACTCATCTTTAAATTTCCATGTTTGCAGGTGCTTTGGGATGGTGGAGAGAAAAAAGAGGCATTCCAGCTGCCTGCTTCATGAGAAGCATAGAGCTCAGTCGCCTCAGCTCCAGATCATAAATTTAAATTATTTTTTTATTTTTTTTTTTTTCCCTAAAATGATATTACACAGTTCCTGTGTCTCTTGCTGTGTGGAGACAAAAAAAAAAAAAAAACAAAAAAAAAAAACGTGAAGACTTCTGTATGGAATGTACAAAGCCCAGCCTTTGTCACACCCTCTGCCATTTGAGAAGAGAGGAGCAGCATGCAGCAGGAAAGAAGAATGTGCTTTATTTTCCTCCTCTAAATAACAATATGGCTGCACTTACAAATGAGCCCTTCCTCTTTTCATTTATTTATAAAACATATTTCCTCATCTTTTGTCACTGAAATTTAACCACTTAACAAAAAATTGTTAGTTTTGTGCATGTGAAAAGTACTTTGAAAACTCTTATGAAAAGAAAATAAAAACAGGAAGTAGGCCTTAGCTCTTAGGAAAGGCAATCTCCCAGGCACTTCAAGGGGCCAAGGTCTGGCCTCACTTTTATTCTCATGCATTTGCATTATTGACTTTATGAAACAAAGGCAAAGCCCTATGTAAAGAACACATTGTGCAAACCAAGGATATATGCACAGTCCTGTGTCACTAGTGATGGCAGCTCCCAGCAGAGACACTGGCAGAGACATTGGCTATTTGCACAGCATTCAGATACCACTTTGCTATGGCATGCAAGCCGTTGAATGATACACCCACCACAGTGGTGAAATGTCCTTCCTTAAAGTTGCATTCACCCATTTACACATCCACCATAAATCTGTGGAGCTGTAGTGTTGCAACTCCCATTATCCTCACAATAAAGCAGAGCTTTTACGCTGAAGAACCAAAGCCAACTCTTCAAACAAGTGGTTGTCAAGGTGTTGCTTGCTAAGGTGCTCCCCACACCCCAAAAGAAGCTGCCTCTGCTCTTGGCTCACCTCGCTCCTGCTAACTGCAAAGTCAAGCAGAAGCCCCAGGCCTGGGAAGCAGAAAAGGTGAACAGGGAGCAACCAAGAAAGCAAAGGGAAGGAGCAGACGAAGGTAGGGAGGACACTGATATGTTTAGAAGTCCCCTGCATAGCAGCAAGGCAGCCTGGTGCTCCAAAGCATGAGGCAGAAGCTGGGAAACACCTCCAACCCCTAAGCCCAAGATCGTTCCCTCAGATTGCATCCCCATGCCTGTCCACACTCCTTCCCATCCTTCCTTCCCTCTCCTCAAGGCTTCAGTTTGATAGTAGGTCCTTCAATGCTTTGCATATGTGGAGTAAATTTTATTACCAACTTTAAAAATATGTAAATAAAAGCCACTTAGACAGTCTGTTAATATACAAAAGAGTAAAGCCGTACATTTAATTGAGACTTTTTTCCCCATATGGCAAATTTCATTTGTTGTAAAATCACATACTTCGTTACCAGCAGGTTATTTAGAGTATTCCGATCTGTCCAGCAAAATGGTACATAATTTAACTGTTCTCTTTGAGGTGATTCTTTCTTAGTCATATAATTCATTTTTTCTACTGATTAGGGAAGATGACTCAGTATTGTCTCCTCAGTCAATTGATTTTTTGTCCTTTTTTTCCTCCAATGTTATTTTCTCAAACACCATTTCACTGGTTATTCTTTATTAGTATAAATCATCTGCAGATGTGCTAGTGATTTCACAGTACAGCTTCAAAGATCTTTTCTAGAAGCTCCAGAGAACAAAGCAATTTTTCATACCTAATCATATTCTTCTCTTCCCCGCTGATATAACTGTCAAAGAAAATCACAGCTACGCTGACAATGCAATACGAAATGAACTCGGATCCATACAGACTATTTTTGCAGAAGCCCAAAGTCCAGAGGTAAAAATTGTCTATTATTGTAAACAACCTCAAAAATCTGTTGTTGAAGCCCTCACCCCTTAGAGATGAGATTAATCAAGAGTAAAATCAAACTAGCTCCAAGCAAGACCATCAGATTCCCATCACCTGCCAGGCTGCCTCTAGGAGAGCAGGTGGATGCTGCAACAGTATCACCAACAATCCAGCTGTTGATACTGCCAGGCTTATTGCTGCCTTCAGACAGCAATTGAGCCAGAAGCTGCTGTCTCCACACCCCCGCAGTTCACAGCCGGTGGTGTCACTGTCGCCCTAATGAATCTTCTGCTGACATTCAGTCCAAAGAATGTTTTGGTTTGTTCTGTTTTGTTTAAAACAAACACAAACAGGAAACTACATTAAACCAAACACTTTCAATTTACATTATTTTTGGATCACTTCTTCAGCAGCCTGCCCATGGAAAGCTAGCATTTTGCAAGCTTTCAACCAAAACACAGTGTTCAATACCAACAGGATGAAATGAATCAATCTGACCATGGCTTAATTCACAAAGGCAAATTTCTCTTTCACAGTCCTGTCCCTGAAATAGGAAATAAACTTCTGTACTTCAGTATCCATTTCTGATGGAGGAGTGGGCAGAACTGGGTCAGGGTTAGTTTTTGTTTGTTTGTTTGTTTGTTTCATTCTACACTTTTCATAATATAAAACCTGACAAAGGGACAGGCTATCAAAAGTCAGCCAGAAATCAATGGATTTACAGCTGTGTAGCAAAACTAAAACGTGACTCAGAATTTGGTTAATAATGTAATTTACAGAAGAAATTGGTCTTTGTTAAGTCTTAAACAAATTAATTTGCTTGCTTAGCAGTCTTAGGGCTTGTTAAAATCCCAGTAAGGTACCCTATTGCTCTCAATGCTCTCTGGCTCATTGCTCTCTCTGCACTGTTCAGTGGCTGTCTGTACTTCAGGAATTTTCTTCTAACTTCAGGTAATTTCAGAATGATTGTAGAAGGGACTTAGTATAGGACTGATAAAAAATCAATCAAATAAATAAATAAATAAATAGAATCTGCTTAATCTATCTGGACAAATTAGTCCTATCAGACACCCCATTAAAAGTGGTTCAAAATAAAAGTAGCATTTTAGTCATTTGAGCTACATTACTGAGCCTTCATACGTCACAGCCAGCCAGCACAGAAATAACATGAGGTTGATGAAATACAGTGCTTTACTTCAAACAAAATTATTGATTTCTTAAAATTTCATCCAGAAAAGGTGATTTTCACTTTTTTTTTTTTTTTATATATATATATATAATAATTTCATTTGATGTGAGTTAATATCAAGCAAAGGCATACAGAGAGAAATCTCCAGCTGATGAACTGCTGTCCAAGGAAATCTGTTATTCCAGGAAACATGCTCACATCTTTAACAGGTACAAATAAACACGACTGATGGGGAGAACACAATCAATAAAATAGTTTCCAAAAATCCTAGGACTGTTTATCTTAAAATCAGATCTGAGAGATTTCAATTAGATGCAGATCTCTTCTGGTACTTCTCATCTTTGCCAGCTTGTCAGATAATTGCCTCCCCAACAACACCAGTGATCAAGCACTCTCAGTTCAACCATTAACTCATTCTTTGACGACAACAACAAAGCAAGAACAAGAAACCATGACACTGAGCTCTTTTTTCAAAAGGACAGGTATGGATTGTGACTGAAAAGGTGCTAACTACAACACAATCATCATTCAAATGTATTTTATAAACCAGCACTGCAGTATAACAGAGTTTTCTGCTGTCTGCTGCCGTGTTCTGCTCACAATGGGAAAAATGTGGACCTGTGAAGTTCATTGCTGGATACAGCTGAAAATTTTGATTAACAATGACTACTTATCCTGCATCTGCACTTTATTACGATTACCATCATGCTCATCTCTCATAAGGTAAGCACACATGCAAGAGAGTTTCAGCTAATTTACAAGAAGAAAAACAAACCAAACCACTTTTCACCTTCCATGTGTGGTACGTACTCGTGTGCTTCCTTGAATCAGAACCACAGTCTGCTGAGAAACACCACTGCACCTTAGAAAGAGCCCTAGTGTGTCTCCCTGGAATTACAACAGATGTTGGACACTGGCTTTGACACAAGAAGAGTGCAGATGTATTGTGTTAGTAAAAGTCTGAGGAAAGTTTGGGGATCTATCTAGACAAAATGCACTGTATAAATATAAATATGCAGTTATCACCAGTGCACTTCTGTATTAGATAAACTTCTGGCAAAGTAGAATCTATGAAAACTGTTTAACTTTCTGTAATTAAAACAATATTAGAATAATAATGTTTCACCATTACAAAATATTACTAGAAACAAAGGAATACTCCAATCACTGCTTGTAATAGGTCTTTCAAATAAAAACCATACCCAGGAAAGCAAGAATGTTTTCTTGCTTCTTGTGATACATTTTCCTTTCAAGAAAGTATGTTGCAAATAAACACTAGTCCTCATTGTGCTCTAAAAATGTCTTTTTTTAACTATTTGAACTATTTTAATTACTCACTGTTTTATCAGCATAAATAAAATTTGCTCATTGACCCATATATTTCTTATCTAAGTAACCGAGCTACTTCTCCTAGATCATTTAGTGCAGGTTAGTATGGCTTTGTGAGCAGCATATAATGAGATGCAAACTAAAACCATAACTATGTCGATTTAAGGTCAAAAAGGCCTATTTGTGGTTATTATGGAAATCAGTTTAAATGTGAGGTAGCTAAACAATGCTCCTTTGCATACCGGCTCAGCAAAAAACCCTAAACAACCTGCCAACATCTGCTTTTTGAAGTGTCAGATAACATTATTTCCAGGATGACATCAAGGGCCTTCATTGGCTATGCATAAGGTCAGTGAATATTAACTTCATTTACACTTGGCTGAGAATTGGCTGGTGCCAACAATAGAGGTTTAGCTCCTCTGCTGAGTGGGGTTAAAAACTGACAGAAAGCTGCCATTGAGGAAGATGGATGATGGTACTAGCTGACCCTATTCCTCCCCAAGTGTCACAGCTTCGGCCTCTTTTCTATCTCCGCAACAAAAGACCCTCTCCGAGCTTCCCAGTGGCCTTCAGCTTTATTGGTGCTAACAGGCCCAGACATTTTCATCGATTGGATTCTCTACCTCTTAAACACAAAAGCTTGCCCTTACTGGCTAGCCAAACCTTGGCACAGATGTCTTTTTTTGTAATTGCTTCTCTGCTGTCTGTTGGGAAGGATGCGATCGGACAGGCGAACATCGTGTCAACACAGAAAATGCTTCACCATTTATCTCAGTTTCCCAAAGGCATTTTAAGGAAAGCGATATGCTGTTTGCCTGGAGGGTTTAACCCTTTGATAGTTTGAAGTGTTTATAAATGCAGAAAAAGAAGTTGCTGTCATAAAATTCCAGTGCATTTGTCATATACACAGTTAACAAATTATGAATTAATTTCTCCAATCATAAACCTTTTCAAATGCACATTTCTAAATGCACAGAAATCAATTTTGTCTGTCTGTACTTCTACGCTAGATCCTCAAGGGGATTTCCAGTCAAGTTCAAAATCTGCATTTTATAAATCATAAGGATTTGTTAATAATATAAACATCTGTAGAATTTTCAGACTTTAAATTTGAGGCCACAAACTTAACAAAACACAGAAATGAATTATGGGCTTAAAATGGATGAGAACATATCTATTGCATGGAAGGGAAACAATCAGATCTTTTAACGTTTTAATAAAAATGACTGGAGAAAGAATATAAAAGAAACATAACAGAGCTGTATAGAATGCTTTGGGGTTGTAGAAAAACAAAACTGATGTTCTTTTATCTTAATATATATATATATATATCTGCTACTGGCGATTACTGGCAAAAGAGCAACGGATTTGACAAGCCATTTGTTTGATCCAGTACAGCAATCCCTGTCTTTCTGCATACACCATGGAAACATCCAGTCTCCTATCATAACTTTTATATATTCCCAGATTCTGGGCTGCACTACATGTGCTCTGAGCCAAAATGATTGTGTAAAGCCACCCTTAAAGGCAGTATAGCTAGCCAGGGAACTGGTCTCCCACTGAGATGCAATCCACAGAATTATAAAAACACTTGCCATGCTAAGCATACATTTCTAGCCAGAAGTGAAGGAGCACAGACTCAATGCCCCTATTAAAATCTATGGCTCAAATTCTTTCTTTGGCATAACTCTAAGAACTAAGGAAGATCTAAACATGATGCATGCAAAAGCCGATGATAAAAATGGGTGGGGGGCACCAAAACTGAGTTTTTACATAATGACAGGCTTTATAATAAGTATTGTAGAGTGGTTCTCTCAAATACTGGTGTAGGAATGACAAATACAAGGGAGGTCACAAAGGTGGGAACAAAAATGTAATCCAGCCTGGCAGTCCAGGCTGGAAGTAAATGGAAGTATCAGCCACCAAATCTAACCTTCTGCTACGAAATAGCATGGAAGTATGGATCAAATGATTTCAGTTTTCCAGTAACACCTGTAGTTATTATTTGGCAGGGCAGAGAGCAGTGGTAACTAAGTAAAAAGGCAAACATTCCCTGCTGAGGGAGAGGGGGAAAGCTGCACCTTTTTCACACTAGCCATGTTCAAAAAAGAGGTTTACCTCAGTCATAAAAAAAAAAAAAACAGTAGAAAAGAAAACCCAGTCACAATTCAGTCATAAAACCAAAAGAGATACTACAAAAAATATGCATGAAAGTAGCTGAAGCAAGTTTAAAAAAATCTGTAATACGTTTATTTCTTGAAATTAGATGTTTATTGCAGCCTACTGCAATATAAAATAATGTAACCGTGTGATCATACAGCAGGGCTCATGATTACTTTTTTTTTTTCTTCTTTCTTCCTTTTTTTTTAACACTACTGGTAGGGATATTACAATAATGAGGAAAACACATTTTTCATGTCTGTAGTAACTCCTATTAAACAAACTGCCTTTAGCAAGAGCCACAAGACTGAGCCCTTACTCTTTGTGTTAGTAAGAGATGGTTATGATATGGGGCCAATTCATGTTTTTCTTACTCTCAGAAGTAGTCCCATGAGACTATTTATTTATTTATTTATTCATTCATTCATTATGAGTAAAGCAAGCAAGATTTTGCCCAAGGGAAAATAAGCTATTTTGTGACAAAAGTGTTTCAAGTCCCCTTCTTCACTGGGTAAAAGCAAGGAGTTTTGCCTCTTTGGTGTGCCATATCAGCCCCACAGGAAACATTAAGGAAGTCCAGTTGAAGGTATTGGAAAGAGCAGGGAGAGAGAGAACTGGCATGTAAGTATGAAATGATAACAGTGCTCAACAGACTTTCCCAATATATTTCAGAATCATAGAACCATTTAGGGTGGAAAGTACCTCTAAGAACATCTATTCCAACCTTAAACCTGGCACTGCCTAGTCCAACATTAAATCACATCACTAAGATCTACATCTACGTGTTTTCTGAGGACCTCCATGAATGATGGCTTAAACCACTTCCCTGAACAGCTGGTTCCAATACTTCACAACCCTTTCAGTGAAGAAATTTTTCCTAATATCCAACCTAAACCTCCCCTGGTACAACTTTGGGAGATTTCCTCTTGTCCTATCACTTGGTGCCTGGGACAAAAATCTGATCCCCATGTCACTATAGCCTCCATTAAGAAAAAATGGAAAACTTCACAATGTGTGCAGTTTTATTGACACTAGGTAGAAAAAGAAGTACAGATCATGTCGCCCCAAATGATACCTAGAAGGAAACGGGCATTGTTTTAGCTGTCAGCAAATCCCAAGGCAGTAATTGTCACCCAATTACTTCACCTATGGAAGTCTCATCTGGATTTAATCTGCAGCTGGCAATTGGTAAAAGTGAAAGTATCAGGTCCTTAAAACCATAAGCAGGGTTAAAAATCGTGTAATTGTACTGCATGAAAAGGTCTCCTCTGAGCCTCCTTTTCTCGAGGCTGAACAACCCCAGCTCCATCAGCCACTCCTCATAAGACTTGTTCTCCAGATCCTTCATAAGCTTTGCTGCCCATCTTTGGATGTGCTCCAGCACCTCAGTGTCCTTGTAGCAAGGGGCCAAAAATATCCCTGATATAAACCGCTATCAGGGATAGAGATTGGCAAGGGATCTCCAGCAGCGCAGTAGTACTTCCATCTGGGTTGGGTGGAACCACAACATTTTTCAAAGCAGACAGCTATGGAGGTTTTAAAAAGGACAAGAGAGATCCATTTGTTAGCCTACAGAGATGTGTAATGCATTACAGTACAAGAGTTTTTACCTTCTTTGGGTAATCATAAGAGGGTTCCAGTCATATGATATTCTCCTTTTCCATGACCTTAATGCTGGCCTTTCACTGGCTCCTCCATTCTCAAGGCTGTACAAGTCACTGAGAGTGAGAGAGTACAGTCTGTGAGAGTGCCACTGAGAGTGAGTACAGTTTGTGAGAGTGCCACAAGCTGGGGCTTTGCTTCACTGAATATAAATACACTGCTGACACGGAAATCTGGTCACGCCTCACCTGGAGTACTGTGTCCAGTTCTGGGCTCCCAGGGCCAAAAAAGACAGAGATCTCCTGGCAAGAGTCCAGCGGAGGGACACAAAGATGATACAGGGTCTGGAACATGTTCCCTAGGAGGAAAGGCTGAGAGACCTGGGTCTGTTGAGAAGAGAAGCCTTGAGAAGAGAAGACTGAGACGGGCTCTTATTAATGTTTACAAATACTTGAAGTGTAGGAGACAGAGGGATTTGGCCAACATCTTTTCAGTGGTTTGTTGTTATAGGTCAAGGGGCAATAGCCACAAAATGGGTCACAGGAAGTTCCGCACCAACGTGCGAAAGAACTTCTTCATGGTAAGGGTGACGGAGCACTGGAACAGGCTGCCCAGGGAGGCTGTGGAGTCTCCTTCTCTGGAGATATTCAAGGCCCATCTGGACGCCTACCTGGGCAGCCTGCTCTAAGGAACCTGCTTTGGCAGGGGGGTTGGGTTGGACCAAATGATCTCTTGAGATCTCTTCCAACTTCTACAATTCTGTGACTCTGTGAAATGGAGACACCTCATATGACTACAGATATTTAGAACTTGCTCCTGAAGAAACTATAGAGACTACAAGCCTGAAAATTCTCTTCCATCTCTGCATTTCAGTATAATTTAAGACAGTCTTAGAGGATTTTCTTTCTCCTAAAGAATAAATTACATTACTTTGCATCCAAGCACTTTTTAAAGCAACATCCAAAAATATTGTTTCAACCTGAATGCTTAAGCACCTCAGCCACTCACAGAAAGAAACAGCACAGTTGTACATTACCCATATTTACATGACTCTTCTTAATTGACGACAATGGTGCTAGAAAGAAAAGGTTTGCCTTACGAATCGAATCTAGGATATATGGATGGATACTGTCCCTTTAGAAGAAAGGGCACCTCAAGCAAAAGATCTTTTGCAAGCAGATCTGTACTGTTTTTATATGCTCAGATGACCCGAGCCGCCTATTTGTGCAAAGTCCCAGAACATGTCCATCAATCAATGTCAACATTCTTCCAAATTCTATTTTGACTGGCAACTGACAGTCGGTTATCTCCTGAATGTTAATTAATAATGAATACCCTTGTCATTGCTTAAACACACAAAATTTCTTCAAATGATGGAATTTAAAATATGGGCTTTGTTCTTTGAGACGTGGTATTATTATTTTCATTTAGTCCTGATATTAAGAAAAAGAAAAAAAAATCCACATAAAGATCACACATAATTTGAACCATCAACTTGCATTTTATTTAAATAAAAAAGTACTTGTTTCTACTTGTGTAGTGCAATTTTGAATCTCATACCACTGTAAAAATTGCATATTCAGCCATAATAAATGACACCATGACTGTGTAGCTCTACATATGACAGAAAATCTTTAAGATACAAAGATCAGAAGTAGGTGTGTCATTGTTGTATCCTACTCTGTCACACTCATCCAGGAAAAGGTATGTTTTAAAAAGGTGTTATTTTTTTCCCTCATTTACTGTAATTATTCACTAGCAATTCCACTGACTAGATTTTTTTTTTTTTTTAATAGGCCAAATAGAGTCTTATTTCATTTGGCAAATGTTGTGGTTTAACCCGGCTGGCAGCTAAATACCACACAGCCGTTCGCTCACCCTCCCCCCTCCCTCTCTGGGATGGGGGAGAGAAACGGGAAAGTGAAGCCTGTGAGTTGAGATAAAGACAGTTTATTAAGATAGAAAATAATAATAATATGTATAAACAAGTGATGCACAATGCAATTGCTCACCACCTGCTGACCGATGCCCAGCCCAACCCCGAGCAGCCGGCCCCCCACCCCGGCTAGTCACCCCTAGATATTGTTCAGCATGACGTCAGATGGTATGGAATACCCCTTTGGCCAGTTTGGGTCAGCTGTCCTGGGTCTGTCCCCTCCCAGCTCTTGCTGCACCCCCAGCCTGCCCACTGGCAGGACAGAGCGAGAAGCTGAAAAGTCCTTGGCTTAGTGTAAGCATTGCTCTGCAGCAATTAAAACATCAGCATGTTATCAGCACTCTTCTCTGAAACCAGGACAGCAAACTAAAGCAGACAGACAAGAATACACATCATAAAGCCAAAGGATTGCCCCCTTTTAATCAGAAAATGAAACAATACAAAAATAATTATAAGTGAAAGTGAACAGAATAGAAAGTCTCAGATCACAGACTGAATATTCTATCCATAAGTGAGCACTGTGGGGCATTTTTCAACCCTGCTTATGGTTTTAAGGACCTGATACTTTCACTTTTACCAATTGCCAGCTGCAGATTAAATCCAGATGAGACTTCCATAGGTGAAGTAATTGGGTGACAATTACTGCCTTGGGATTTGCTGACAGCTAAAACAATGCCCGTTTCCTTCTAGGTATCATTTGGGGCGACATGATCTGCACTTCTTTTTCCACCTAGTGTCAATAAAACCGTATGCATTGTGAAAGTTTTCCATTTGTCTGTATAAACATACTATGCTTATATAATAAGGACAAAGCAATATCACAGTTATACTCAAGAAGGAAAATAATCAGTAATAATATTTAATGAAGAGCTACTGGATAGAGAGCAAGTTTTCATTACATAAAGTTGGACAAAAATGAAAATGGTGAGTTATCTATACTATTTATTGTGCAAATAAATCAATCAGAAAAACAAACAAACAAACAAAAAAAAAACTGGCATTTTGAAATACAAGATCTCAAATATGCAAGATTAAATGTCTGGTTTTAGCTAGGAGACTGTCATGGGTCTTATGCAACACAACAAAATCAAGTAAAAATACCCTGTCTTCAGCTGGATTCCAATTGTACTCCAAAATTACCTCCAGTCAGCAATTCAAAAAAAAAAAAACAAAGATGATCCAAATATATATATATAATATTTTTTATATAATCAATATATTTATATTATATATATAATAGGATTATATATATACATAATGATATATATTATAATATATAAAGATATGTACACACATACACACATATATATACACAATTCAGAACCAAAAAGACTGGAATCCGTACCTCCACATGAATGGTTTTAACTGCTACACTATGGAAAGCAGAATAGTTTCGTTAGCAGGGGTTATTAAAACCTTCAAATGCTGACTACATGTTGGCTAATTGACATGCCCTATTTAAAGCAGGAGATTGAGTTCAAATTCTCCTCAGCATGAAAAAATAATTGACCTAAGTCTGCAAAACTTGAGTTGAATGAGGTCATGTAAATATGATCAATGATCACAGCCACACGTTGCCCACTAAAACTACGTTCCACAGATAAGCTGGAGAGCATCTAGTTTTTGAACATGAGCTGTTTGGCACACAGACTGCCAAATTTTTAGAAATACAATAAACTTCACTTTTAAATCTCAATTGTCAGCATTCTTCAAGCACATTCATGGTAGCTAAGCAAAGGCTTCAAGATTTAATGAGGTTCTCAAGACCAACTGTGTGCCTCTGTGGACACAAATGGTTCAATTCAAATTGGCACCAGGTAAACATTCATAAGATACATTACTTATGTATTTTATAAGTGGTTTAAACCATCATACAATGGTTTAGTGTTGAAAAAGATGGCACATTCGGGAAGTTAAAATAATATTGCATTTACAGATCATACATAAATGAAGCTTGCTAAGAAGGTGAGAAACGGAGAGACATTTGGAGAGTTGGAGGCCACAGGGAGTACAAACTTTTCAGGTGGAGTGGATTGGGTCAATAACAATAACAATAATAATAATAAACAGCCAACTGTTCAATTTTTCCTTGAGCAGAAGTAGACAAAGAACTCATAACACCCTGCACGACTTACTCGGGGGTTAGACCTCTAAGGAGAAATAAATGCCATGTAGAAAACAGGCATGTACACGGTCATTTAAGAAAAATAAGTTCTATCAACTGTCACCGGACACTTGGCAATTCAGTTGTATCATGAGGATATATCCAGTAAACTGAAAGGAACATGAGTTGGTTATGCTAGAGTTTATATATCTCTTGTACTATCCATAGAATTTTTGAGTCCCATGTATATTTGCTTCTCTGAATACTTTTCTACCGACACAATGCCTACAATTTAGAAAAGCACCCCTGATCAAAAATTAATTTAATTACATTTCATCAACATAACGTTTTAGGTTTATGCATATGCTTACAGTTACTTAAAACTTTAGCACTTTCCTCCACAGGAAAATATTAACATACGGTGTTACACTGATGGAGTTCATAGGATTCTTGCCATTTAGCTCTAGGGATCAAGCCTGAGCCCACAGTCACACAGATAGTTTTCTGTGTGCAGCATTGCTTACTTAAATTAGTCATAAACTGATCTACTGAAAAACAGTAACCCTGTTTCAGGGATATACTTTCTACAGCATACTTATTTATGGTAAGAGATACCATCAGAAATACTTTTGCTCATAAATCAGTAGTTAACCAGAAAGCTAGTGTTTTAGATTTGCACCAGCTTCTCAAAATCGGATCCTTGATTTATTTCACAATTACAGTAAAAAACAATCTCTGATCTGTTCTACATGTATATATATGTAATATATTGTGAAAGAATAGCAATAATTATATTTCTTGATCAAGTACTTCCTTTTTATAAATCAATCGCACATTTGAGATCTGTCAGGTGTCATAAATACTAATAATTAGAGTTAATTAGACTTCTATTAGAAAAAAAATGTTTGATATTACTTTGATAGAGCTCTATCTTGCTAAGAATCACATGTAACTATTTTAAACTATAAAATTTACGAAGGTAAAGTATCAATTTACCTACTGTTCAAAAAAACAAAACAATAAAAAAAAATCACTGATGTTTCTTACAGATGTGAGAGACTTTATTCTCATTAGGATACGCAGCGGGGCCACCCAGCTAAATAATGCTATATAAGTACATACATTGACAAGACCAGTACTCTAGAACTATAGTAATTGAGCCTAATTCTTAACTCACCCAAGTTTTATACGTGGTGGACTTTGTTACTCTGAGCTATAGATTAGGTTAATATTAAAACAAATTATCTAAAATGTATATAGCTTCTAAAAATATTTTTCCTAAAAGGAAAATCTCTTCTTACAGGAGAAAAACAGAAGAAAAGTATTGACTATTGAACAGCTGTTTTGCAGTATGTTGACTTATTGTGTTTATTTACTAGACTTGGTAAAGTCAGAAACTGTCATCAGTCTATAAATGCACAAGCATATCCCTTCACCTGAGACACTCAAAAAATACTGGACTATTACCAATATGTCTGAGAAAAAGAAATTAAATATTATTTCTATGATTCCCATAGAAAATAAATAATTTCTGCTGTGAACTACTAGTTTTATACTATTCACTTTCACACATACTGTACATTTGTCATTAATATGAGGAACAACTCACGGATACAGATATGTACAAAGGAGAGAATAAAAAGTGTTCAGGGGTAAACGCTTTTGTAAGTAAACGGGATGTTTCATAAAATTTAAATGTTCTTAATGTTTTATATATATGTGTTATTGCTGCTGTTTTCTCAGTAATGCAGGGTAATACAAAGACTTAGATATTTCATCACACTCTAAAGAGAGGTCACTTTTCATGAAATTAAACAGTGAACCTGCCTTTTTCTGCTTTATGCAACAATATCCTGTGAATGCCTACAGTAGAAAATATATTTTTACTGTCTCATGAACCATATTTAATTTTTAATGAACTCCATTAAAATATTTTTAAATTATTTTAAGAAAGCCCATTACAAATTGTTCTATTCTCAAGTTGGTTAGAGCTTTAAGTTTTTAGTAACAAAGTACAATTTACAGCATTAAAAAAAAAAAAAGCAAAACATAAACAAAGTATGTGTAATTTATAGAACTGAGTCCACTTAGAGAGAACCATTTTGTTTTGTAGATATTAATTGAAGATGTTTTACTTGTTTTCAATTTAAAAAGTGTTAATCCAAACTTTGAACAGCTTATTCTTTTTAGTAACTCAATTAGTATTGCAGACAGAGCTTGCACAGTGCAGGGAAAACACTGAGATTTAATGCTGAGAAATCAAGAACCAACAATTAATTTTTACATTGTAGTTCAAGTGGTAATAAGGATGATAGCAGCTGAAAAGCCACATAAAGGGAATAGAAAATACATCTCCACAGTTTCCTAAGTAAAAACAGACAGTCTTAAAGATATAATAGTGCTTATTATGTATGAACTATTAGAGGGAGACAAACATTTTCATGAGAAAGGATGAAGTTTGGGGGGCAGCAAAATTCAAAATCTACTCTAGTTAGGCAAACATTTTGTCCACACAAATTTTATTTCTTTCAACCTCAGTACCACACATGGATCTCTCTGTATGTTTGTCCCACTTTTCTAATAAGAACCTCAACTTCATTCTTTTAAACAAGGCTCTTTGTTTTCAGAGAACAATTTCTACTTTGAACTGCACAGTTTGCTTGAACAACTTTGTCAGAATTTTACCATCTATGTAATAGATGTCAGATAGATAAAGCAGATTAGTTAAACATATATTTACATGCTCCCACTTTTCTCTGATCAGTTCTTCTGTTAAATTCTCTCTGCTTTCAGCTTCCCCATATTCTGCTGATCCTCATTTTTTCCCCTGGCACCTAATTGGTTATTAAACAATAACCAATTTTTAACCAATATTTTTAAGCAAATAAAAAAATAAACAGTCCGATTTGATGGAATGGACATACACTTGAGATACAACCTAACAAGGTTTACGTGTCACTCTTCTGCCATTCAGACTGGGAAATGAAAGAATATTTAAATTTATTTTTGTGCCTTCATTTTCAGAGATCAACAGAAACCCTGGACAAAAAGAAACAAACAAATCAAATCAAAACAAAACAAAAAAACTTCCAAAACAAAACAAAACAAACAAAACCAAAAACTTCCAAGCAAGGCATTTTTTTTTTCCTCATCTAGGAAAATTTTATACTTAGACAAAGATAACAAAAACTATTGCATGCTTATTGCAACTTCTCACAAAACTTTCCTGAGCAGAAAAGTTTGCCTCAGCAGCATGACGTATGGTTCTAAGCAACAGACGTGACACCAAGAGATTCCAGTTCTAAACACCAGCTAAAGCTTTATTTAGAAGAAACAGATTTTGTGGCTGAGGAGTTAACAGCCCAGCTGTTGAGCAACCACAGCTAATTCAGCAGTGATATTCCAGACCTGTAAAAACACACCTCCTCTGTAATTGAAGGAGAAATTATTAAGCTTCTGTTTGACTTCATTTGCTGTTTGTTTTTGTTTGTTTGTTTGCTGTTATTTTGTTTTGGTTTCAAAATTTATGATCTGCATTGATGGGGAAAAAAATGTACAACGAATTGAGTCTAAGAAATTGATACTCAAAGCTCTAGCAAAATGCAAAAATAAATAATTCCTGGAGATAACAGAATTTGTGAGGAGGAATAGGGAGAGGGAAAGAAGAGAGGTTGAAGAAGGGAAAGAGCTCAACATTCAACTATGTTAACTAATGGTTTATTTATGCTTCTGAGATCTGGGCTCCTGATTGCTCACCTGTATGTACTATTTCAACCAATGTCAGCTCTTCTGGAGCAAACCAACTAGTTCATGGAAAATTAAACCAGTCATTAGCTTTCCAGTTAATTCATTGATGGCATCATGGATGAGAGCTATCCAGTTGCAATTACCTCCACCATGTGGTTCTTGATCACTTCAACTTAACATCACTTAGCATTTCATATATCTTCATGTCAGACTTGAGAAACGCTTATGTTACTAAGACTATGATGGTCTGTAGTCACAGTAATCAAATTGACTCAGACACGTCAGGCAAAGGAATCAAACAAACAAACAAACAAACAAAACAACAACAAAAAAATAGGGTTGAAAGGTACCACAACACAGAGACCTGGAACAAATGCTGGGGGTTCCAGCTGACATCAAGTTGCATATGAGAAAACAGTGTGCTCTGGCAGCCTGCTGAGAGAAGTGATTGTCCTGGTATATACTTTGCACTGGTGTGGCCTCACCTTGACTACTGTGTTCAGTTTGGGGCACTACAGTGTAAAAAGGACATTAAACTGTTAGAGAGCTTCCAAATGACAAGTTGGTGAAGGGGGGGGCGGCGGCCCCCGCGGCGGGGAAGAGCATCTGAAGTCACTCAGTTAGTTTAGCCTGGAGAAGAGGAGATTGAGAGGATACCCCATGGCGGTCCACAGTTTCTTCAAAAGGGTGAACAGAGAGGCATGGGCTGATCTCTCCTCTTTGTTGACAGTGACAGGGCCTGAGGGAATGGCATGAAGCTTCACTGAGGAGATTCATACTGGATATTAGGAAAAGGTTCTTCACTAAGAGGGTGGTTGGACACTGGAACAGGCTTCCCTGGGAAGTGGTCATGACACTGAGCCTGCCAGTGTTCAATAGGTGTGTGGACAGCGCTCTCAGACATACGGTTTAATTTTGAGGTTAGTGCTTTGTGGAGCCAGCAGTTGGACTCAATGATCCCTGTGGGTCCCTTCCAACTCAGGATATTCTGTGAAGCGTGAAGGTACAAGTTTCTTCAGGTGATGGCTAGCCCTGACTACTGAGAACACAAGCCATTTTCTGTTATTTAACTTAAGATACGTATCATGGTAGAGATCTTCTCACCTCTGTGCTGATACATTCATAAGGTTGAATGACATGAACAAAGTAGGTCAAAGAAATTAGAATGACCTAAGGAGACTGAAAAATTTGTGAAAACCTCCTTTATGAAGACCAGACTGTTCTAAAAGAAAGATATAGCAAATAAAAATAATAATAAAAATAATTTCCACCACATCTCTCTGACAAGAAGGGTAGTCTGAAGACTCCAGGGTGAAAGAAACCAAGACACTTAATTGTCTAGAAACTCCATAGGAGGATGGAAGTAAAGATTACAATTCTGCATCATAGTAGAAACATATTCAGTACTCTTGCTCATCTAGCTCAAAGTTTTCACCTGTAAGTATGTTATATTTTTCTGAATTTTGTGGAAAGATACTTACGCAACGTATTTAAAAATCTAGTAGTTCCTATGTGGTTGTGTCTGGGACCTAATATCTGATTGCAATTACATTTGTTTAAAAAGGACAGAAAAACTACTGAATATCTTAAGTGGAGGTGGGAAGGAAGTAGGGACTCTCCTTTTGAACTTTCATTGGCTTTATAGAAAATAGCAAAACTGTCAGAAATGTCCTCATTCTTGGCACTGGTTCAGGTTGCTGAGAATAATTACATTCTCTTCACAAGAGCAATTTTGGAAGTAAATGGAGGAATGGTAACTTTGCTTTTTTTTTAAAAAAAAAAAAAAAAAAAAAGAGTCTTGATAATATACATGCTGCTGATTAAGTTGTCTACCATTTTGCCCCTTCTCCACACACGAAACTATTTTCAAATTGAAAATGCAGGAATGTCAAAAACAGCTACTGTATTAGCAGGTTACCCACAGGCTTTGGGATACACCACCTGGGCCAAACTCCAAATCATGCATCCTGTGTTTTTTAGAAGTATGGTAACTTTTATTTTAATGACGTCTTATTCACTTTCCCCCCTCAATTCATTGCCCTCAGCTAGCAAACATGTTGCATGTTCCTGAGTATTAAAAAAAAAAAAAAAAAAAAAAAAAAAAACACTTAAACACTTTACCACAAATATGACAAACATAAGGCAAATTCTATTTTGGCATCTGTTAACAAGTAGTATTTCACAAAGCCAAGATATAAAAGTTTGTCATCCCCACCCCCCATCCCACCCACCCCCCCCCCCAAAAAAAAAAAGGAACAGATATAGCTTGTAGTCTGGCACAAAGTATATCACATAACAAAGTTTGGAAAGTAAAGCCTTTAGCTCCCTTTTTTACCTCACCAAGATGTATAAATAGCTATAAAACCCTCCCCATTTGGGGGGGCAATAAGACAACTGTTAATGCATATGGTGTTATAAAATGTTTAACAGTAAAATGTACCCATTTGGCTTTGCCTTGAATTCTGATTGTTTGGACTTAGTGCCAAATCATCTATGTAATTTTTCAGCTCAGTCATATTAAGAGATGCTTCCTACCTTCTGAAAGCACCTTCTCTACTGCTCCATTTGAATAAATATAATTCTCTCATCCCACCCCCAACTAACATGAAACAGATGGAAAATACATTACATTAGTTCTCAAAGAATAATTTTCTCATTCAAATACCAGTCACTGACCCCACTGTGGTCTTTACATGTGCAACATATCTACTGGACTCCACTGTGAGAAAGAAATCAAAGTTACATCTCTTGGGAGTCTACTACAGATAGTGAGAATTTCATCGGGTTTTGGCGGTGTTGTTTTCTTTTTCTTTCTTTCTTTCTTTCTTTCTTTCTTTCTTTCTTTCTTTCTTT
>NW_023303758.1:0-14070 GCF_011077185.1 Oxyura jamaicensis | reverse complement strand
TTTCTTTCTTTCTTTCTTTCTTTCTTTCTTTCTTTCTTTCTTTCTTTCTTTCTTTCTTTCTTTCTTTCTTTCTTTCTTTCTTTCTTTCTTTCTTTCTTTCTTTCTTTCTTTCTTTTTCTTTTTCTGGAACAGACACACAGTACATGACATTGCAAGTTTTGCTAAGTACCCTTCAGGTACCTTTGCTAGGTACTTTCCCTGCCTCAACCCAGTGCCACACACCAGCAGACATGATCAATAGATCAATACTGAGGAGAGTGTCCTTTGTAATGTTCCTCCTCCACCCCACCCATCAAAACAAACAAACAAACAAAAAAAAAAAAAAAAAAAAAAAAAACTCTGCAATACAAAGTTCACATGCTTATCTAGTTTTCTCATGCTTGTTTCACCAAACTTTAAGATTTTGCCTTACATGAAGACTGTGAGCTCTCTGGAGTTAGGCTCTCTTATTCATTATCCCACTAGACCACTGAGAAGTAATCAGTGTTCATCTGAAAAAGAGATGAATTCAACTTAGAAGATTGACCACTGAAGAATAAACACAAGGGAGATCAATGTCCATGTTATGTGTTTCACCAGTCATGACTCCTTCCTTACTTATCCTTCCCAACACTGCTAGTTACTTACATTCATGCAACAACAAATTTTCTGGCAGCACATCCAGTGCAGAATTCAAATAAATCAAAATTCAATTGTTTTAGTATCTGAACTCAATAAATTTCACATACAGGAGAGAAGCTATATGCAAAAGGATCAAATTCTTCAATCACAGTCAGCCAATCAAGCCAGCTTAATACAAATGAAAAACCCCACTGTGTTACAGTTTGAAGAGCTATTTGGAACTACAATGTGGCCATCTACTCCTATTTAATACAATGCAGACAGATAAGGCATTATTCTGTATCTTTAAAAGGCCTTCCCATTGTGTTAAATTAATTCAGCTGAGCTATAGTAAGTGTGAGAGTGGAATCAGACTTTTGCCCATCCTGACAGAGCACAATGCTTTCTACCACGAGTAGTCCCAAAGAAGTCACACAGCATGCCAGGTACAAAGTACTTGCAGAAGTGATCCCTCAGACAGGGCTATAAAAGCTCTGGGTTAAGGAAGCACATATCGACTTGCTCCTGCTTGATCTGTTACACAGCTTGACAGTAACAGATAGCCAGTTGCATTAGTGTCAATGCTCAGATAAGTTTCTCTCAATATCTGTCACAAAAAAACAGATGCTGTATCAGTGTGCCAGCTGTATTATCGGCCACTACATAGTTGATCATACTTAATAACATCCTCAAGCACAGACATGGCTAACAAGCGTCACAGGCTGCAATTACTATTGCGAGCCACAGTCACTGAGATCACCCTGACTCTGTGCTGCCAGCAGCGCACATTCAGCAAGCGGCTGCCTCCCACTTTCCCTCTCTCAAATACATTAACTTGTCTCAATATGGAGCCAGAGTTTGTTTTCAAACTTTTAACAGGATCACTGAAAGAAAAGAAAAAAAAAAATACCATAAATGATCCTCTGGACTGTTTCCAGAGTAGTGTATTCTCTTAGCGATTGCTTTGGAAGCAAGCCAAAAGTGAGAAGTGTTCTTGCAAATGAGCATACTGTTATACTCAAGTACAAGTTATCATTTAATTCTTTTGTCAACATCAGTGTGGTTAGAAATTAAGAAGCCTGTTTAATACATAAGTTACTTGAGTTCCAGTTACCAAACACCAATTTCTTCTTTATCTATCCACACCCCTAACGCCCCTCTCCCCCACTCACTTCCCAACAAGTACTGTTGTCTTTTTTGGATACTTCCTTTTCTCAATTGAAAGACAAATAACATTAGTATATTCATTGTATCAGCCATGACTAGGTCCCTAATCAAGGAAAAAAGACAGTCACTCCAAAGAAACATTTGAGAACATCAAAACAGGTTTCAACATACGACATACTGCTTAATATTTTTAACAGAGCCTTAATACAGCTTAATACTGCTGAGCAGTTTCATGTGGGCAGTTTTTCACATCATGATTATTCCTAATGTGATCACCCTCAGTAGTGTATAAGCCTTCATCCCTTCCCAACAAAATAATGAAAGATTTGTGCAAGCCTAAAAAGGCCTCAGATCAATTCTACTCACTTCACCTCGTATAGAATTTCCTAGAAAAAAAAAAAACTGATCAGGAACACAATCATGTTTTTCCCTGAGGACAACTTATTAATAATGAGCACATTTACTTTCTTTCCTTTAGGGTGATCCTAATCCTCTACAGATTTTGAAATCCTTACATAAACATCTCAGACTCACTGACCGCAGCCATCTTTGGTTTTGAGATTCTGTAGGTTTTTCCTCTTCACAGATTTGTGTTTTTTTTGGGGGTGGGGGCTTGAGGTGTTACATGCAACGCTCGTGCAACTTACATGCAACATTTCTCACTAACATATGTCTATCATATGATAAAGATGTGACCATAAATAATTTGTCGTGTTATCTTATGATAAGAATGATATATAACTTGTTTTAAATGTATATGAAAATATGTCTGTAAACAAACTGTCTTGATTTTACTGTAAGCAGAGACAGTAAAATATCCTTTCTTATACAAAGCAGAAACTTCTTATGCATGTAGCCCCACTGACAGCAATGTTAAGTGTATTTTTCTAAAAATGTGTAACTGAATCAGCCTGAATTAGAAAGTACAACACAATAGTCTCTGATTTGCTAGTATTTTAAACTAATCACCAAGATCCCCTGGCAAACCAAAAGTTTAGAGTTAGTTTTATGCATAAGATATTATAAAAAAGGAAAACATACATCACCCTGGAAACTTGATATTCTGTTTGAAAGACCTAAAACAATATTCTCAATTTGTATGCACTCATGACACAAATCTGTAATGCAGTTTTTGCGTGTGCATTATTTCTGTTACTAACCACACCTAATTCTAAGTTTATTTCCTCAGTTTTAGTTTCCTTGTAATTATCACAAACCATATAAAATAACAAGTTCTTTATCCACTCAGGGTTATTAATACAATGTTCTGTACCAAGAAGTATAAGGACTGTCACCTTAAATTGCTCAGAGTTCTAGCCCTGAATCAGTATTTATACTTCACATAAGTTTTTACATGTAAACAAGAATAAAGTTAAATGCAGAACACAATTGCCGATGTCCATACCTAGAAAAACTGACTGCTTTAGACTGGCCAGTGTAAAGATTACAGATTGAGGATGTGAAAACTTTAGATGCAGACTGATGATGCATTTCTGTTGCAGAGAAATAATAAGATGGTGCAATATAAACCTATATTTGCACATATTACAACAAGCTGTATGTTTACTTACGTTCACACGTGTCTCCTTTCTGCTGGTATCCCGCTTTGCAGATGCACTTTCCAATAGGCACTAACCATTCTCCCTCTGCACTACAATGCATCTTCGGAGAGTTCTCAGCCTCCTCCTCTGCACTGCTGACACAAGTTCCTCGTACTTCAACTAAAGAGGAAAACTCTGAGCCAGTCACTGTGTCAGGAAAAATAGCTAAGTTCTCAATGATGGACCAGCACTTCTTGTAGTAGACTTTGACAGAGACCAAAGCAATGCAGGCCCCTACATCCTGAAATGCAAGATAGAATCCTTTTTTGGACAAAGGTCCAATTTCTCTCACCTCTGTGTTAAGTTTCATTTTCCTTTCCCCCAGATCACCCTGGGTAAAACTTTCATCTGCTGCAATAGTGTCTATTTTTACATATTGGTTTTCTCGGATATTCCTGCCAGTGTCGTAGTCTGTTTCATAATAATACAAGTTAAAAGTTTCTTTACAAGTCCCCAGAACTCCAGGAAGACTGTTACAATCCCTCAGAGTGAATTTCAGTTCTACAAAAATCCTTTGTGCATTGCTTTTTGCAATCCAGTTAGTCCGAAGCCAGTTGTTTTGGTTTGATTCCATGACCTGGCATACCTGGTATGTTCGTATAGGAGTGTAGTTTTCATCCAGTCCACTAATTTCTTCCCACTAAAATAATAACAAGCAGTTAGTAATATAAAACAAATATGACATTGTAACTATTTTGTATTTGAAAAAAAAAAAAAGCTTCACACAACTTAAGTCTTGCTCCTTTTTAACAGTTAAGCTTCATAAAAAGTATGTTATTATTAAAATATTCTTAAACATCCAAATAAAGAAAATACATATTAATCCAATTGGAATATCTCCCCCCATCTATGTCTTTCCCACGTATAAAAAAAATAAATAAACTTTAAAATCATTTTCACATCATGGACACAATTCTAAAGGGGAAACTTCAGAAAAGGCTGTTCAACATACCAAGCTCTAATTCCACACTGGGTTCTCCCACATTTCATTAAGGTCATGATAGTTTTGGGTAAGCAAAGACCAAAAGGCAGCTTCATTTCCAGAAGAAACCTAAAATCAGTGAAGTCTTAGAATCTGAAATTGCCTAGCGTGCAATTTCAGCCTTTGTGCATAAAACATTGAGTGGAGCTTTCAGTTGTATGGAAAACAGAAGGCTCCTGAAATTTATGAGGTGTACAATTTTCACTTCTATGTGATGAAAGTGGCATGAAGAGACAATGAGAAACAAAGGACAGAATTAAAAGTCTGAAAGTGAGAAAACACTTTGGTAGCCTTCTTTTTGTTCACTCCATGTTCCATTTTACTCACAAACCAACACATATAAGTGGATGCTCCTAAACTCACCTTTTCTTCAGTGGCTGCATCCATGTTAAAATAAACAAATTTCAGTTGGCTGGGAGTTCAAATGAACCATTAGATTAAATATTCAGTTAAGAACAACCCACATGATTGAAAGTTCCCTAGTTCAAATCTGGGTTTTGTTGTAATTCCCTCCTTAGGGTAACAACTGTGTAACAAACCTGGCAGCGTGTAACAGACCTGCAGTCTTTCAGAGTTTGGTGACTTTGAAATGCGCACCTCTGGCAACGGCAAACCTTCCCCTGAAATCAGCCAGGCAAATCTGTGCAGGTACATCCAAAACAGCGTACATCTCACACTTCTTTTCATATTTCTTGTAACATTAAACATACTGCAGAAACTGCAGCTGTAATAAATTAAGGGTTTGGTTTTTTTGAGCTATCCTCACCCGATGATATAGGCAACCGTGACTTCTTATGGCACTTAGCCCTCTGGCCTTGTGTCAATAATGCACTTAAGCTCACGCTTAAGATCAATGACAGTACTTATGAGCTTAATGGTAAGCATGCGCTTAAGTGCTTTGTGGAACTAGGATATTTGGCACCTCTGCAGGACAGAGCACCCACTGATATTCCTCATACTGGTAACCAAGCATGGAAGGCATTGGTTTTCCAGACTAGGGACCATGCAGTACACAGTACTTTGCAAGCCTATTTGACAGCAAATGAGATCATTATAATGTTGGCCTACTGCTCCAAGAAGAAGCAGATGTGGCTGGATTGATGCTGGAAGTTATCACCACAAAATATATCATGACTGCAGATGCTGAAATTCACATAAGCTGTAAATATCAAAGTATATTTCAAAGACCTATTGTTAATATAGTTGTGGTATGTATGGTATTATACATATACATACACGGTATTAAATTATTGAAATATTAAATGCACATGGAGTCAACTGAACTGAATGCATATGGAACTGTATTCATGTCAGTCTATTTTGATAATAAATTTATTAGATCTGAATGAGTAAGATTCTCCACAGCTCCCCCTGAGAACTAGCACTACTAATGAGAACAGGAAAAAAAAAGGAAGGGGGGGGAAACAGGGCTGTTGGCACCATCACACTGAAGAATGAATGAATAAATAAATAAATAAAGCACCAATCCAAAAGTGACAAAAAAGGCATGAAGCCTAAAATTTTATTGATTTTCATAATTTCAGTTTCACATTTGGTGGAATATTTTAATCTTGTGTAAGCAGTTCTCCTTGAACACACCAAGCCAGATTCTGGAATAAGACATTCTAGTTAGTGAAAGTATCATATCTGTGAAGCATGAGCAGTTCTAATGCAACACAGAACAGAATTTGACTCATCAGATTCTGAGCATTGATGGGGTTCTGCCACATCAAAATAGATTCACATCCCCACCCTGGTCAAAAAAAAAAAAAAAAAAAAAAAACCAGGGGGGGGGGGGGGGGGGGACATTTAACAAAAATCAAACTGTTCTCCTGTGACATAAAAGAGCTGTGATGCAGGCAAGAGCTCACTGTATGGGGTTATAAACCACTAAATTCAGATAAGAAGTCTTGCTTTATGTTATCTCCAGCTGAAGGCTGAAATCTAGCTTTCCACATTTTCCTGAAGCCATGGAATATGCATGTCTTAAAAAAAAAAAAAAAAATGGGACTATGACTTAGGTGTTAATTCAGTAATGACAGAACTATTACTTCAAATAGTCCATTGCATACCTGCTTCTCTATGGAACTAAAAAAAAAATAATCAGTACTTCAGGACAGGTCTTCACCTATAGCACCTGAGATCATACCTCATTAGTATTTTTAAAGTGACAAATTCCATGTTGGCTTTTGTAGGAAGGAAATTCAATTTTTCTTTAACTTCCTGCTACATATACTGATACTGATGCCATCCTATTTGAATGTATCCTTTTCTATTGGTTCTAATATATAGTATTTAAACGTTAGTTTTTTTCAACAATATTTGAGATCAGTGTTAGATGTTAAATACCTTATTCAACTGCAGATGTTACAAGTGCCTGGGTGATATAATCCATACTATGGTGAAGTGGCAGCTTCACTCAAAAGGTATATGTCTTGTGTTTATTTTCATGAAGTCTTTATTGCGTAGTATACAATAACTGAAAGTATTTTTTTTTTCAAAATTACACTATTAAAATGGTATTTCTGTGTTGATACACAGACAACTACTTCTGATCATTTTCACACAAACATCCAGTCACTACTTTTCATTCATTTTTTAATTTCATTGAAATTGTCTTCTACCTCTTAAAGTCCCCTTTTACTATTTATTGAATTTGACTCTACTTTCATCTTTAAGTATGCTGACGTGTAATGTGTTGACATGTCTTTCATTATCCACAGGTTAGCATAACATAATTGCCACCAACCTAATCTTTCAAACACCTCTGGTAAGGGCTTCAATCAATGTAAAACACTAATGCCGACATTATTAGACACCGTAAGTGTTGAGCTCACATTACATTCTTTCTGAAGTTCTTACATTCGTTTCCAGTTTATACTTGTATTGATTTTACGATCTTGCTTTTAAAGAAAGACACTTTCAGATTTTCATTCTTCTTATTTAAAGGATTTGTTACACTTTTATATCCCCACTCACACTTCACGCTCTTCTGGCTCCAGATTTCTTAATGCGCTGAAGATTAAGGGCCTGATCCCCCAAGTCCTTGTTCATGCAAGGAGTCACAGTAGATGCTGCAAGACTGCTTCCACGAGTAAGAACTAAACATATAATTTATTATTTCTCAGACTAAGCTAAGGTTAGACAATATACCCAGTGTATCATTCTGAAAATGTTCTTTCTTCCTTAAGACTTGAGGAAGAAGGGGTTTTATATTACTTTTAATTCAGGATGAAAGCAGCATTTCTCAACATTATGTATATAATAAATAAGACAATAGTACAGATGTTTCTAAATGTCTCATTTTTTATAAAGATGTACTACCATACAATGGTACATTTAATGGAATACCATGAGATTAATTTGTAAGCAAGCTGGAGGTGGCCTTAACCACATAATTGGTTCCTGGTTCCAGATATCAAGATCTTCAAGACTTGAGGATGTTTCAAGTTTGGAATGTCATTTCAAACATATCTGCAGTATAAATGTTTTTATTTTAGAGCATTTCAATCTGTGCTATTCAATTACAAAGAAAACATCATAAACAAATTTATGATCACCCATTACACAGAAAATGAAAAACATATTTTTAGAAAGTTTCCACACAGAAGTATATCTGCTGTTCCTAAAGGATAAAGGAAAAAGTGATTTAAAATACTGTGTTGTAAATGTAGAGTTTTCTAGTACACCACAAAGGATTACAGTAAAAAGGAAAAGCTACTGAGGATGTTTAGGTGAGCTTCCAAAGCTCCTTTTAATTAGCTTATGTTTGTACACTATAACCCGAGGTACACTTCTTTCAATTCTAAAAATGAAAGAGCCATAAACACTTGGTACAATTAATGAGAGAAATATGAGAGAGAGCTATTTTAAAGCAAATGTTGCAATTGCTTTGGTAAAATAACTGCTCGTCTTCATGAACCTAATTTTTGCATGGAGTACTTACCCCATTGGGAGGAGAGGAAATCCATTCCAACTCTGTCTGTTGTGCTTTAGAGTCCAGCAATATTACTAAAAAAGAAAAAAAAAAAAAAAAGAAATTATATCATTTGTTAAATGTACTATGCAGGAATATAAAATCAAAGAACAAAGTCTAAATTTTTAAAATAATAAAACAATTGTACAAATTATTTTTTTCATATTATTGAAAAAATCTGCAAGTACAACTATGCATTTACTTGTACATAGATGATTAAATGCTTTAAATGTGGATTTATATTCACATATAAACAGATACATACAAATCTTAACAATTTAATTGCTTAAGTCTAAGCATAATGTCTTTCCTAGCACCCTAAAATTATTAATAATCAGTCATTAAGATACATGTTCCCTTCATCTCCTTTGTCATAAGGAGGACACTTCCCATAAACTGGGAAATTTACAGTGAGCTTAAAAAAACAAACAAAACAACAGCATTTCAATACTTAACCAAACTGATTTAGACAGGTCTAGTCTGTATCTTACCATGAGTTGCACTGCAGAAGCAATGGTCTTTTTGAGTAAGAAAGAGAAAAACATGCCCTTTAACTAGTAATTCCATTTTAAAAAATGACAAACAGGAATACAGAAAATAAGAGACTCTGCAATTACCTCATACACTGCATATACAAAATACTACTTACACAAAGTAAAACTAATTCATTTCATAGCAATGGCTTACTTAAATCTTCATGTCATTATACCCCAGTGACACTTCTGCAAAAAGACATCAATTCTAGTAGCAGTGCAATTATTTGCAGCTAAATGTGACCCTGCTTCAGAAAGTGGTTAATCACAGCCTAATACACCAGCTCTTAACTATTTTACAGTACATATTGGAAGATATTACTGATGTTCTATTACCTCCAAATATACATTTATATGCAAGTTTTATATTTCAATTACAGTTACATGCCCCTTTCTAAACATATTATTATAACTTTCTGAAAGACTTTCAAGTGATATATATATTAATCTGTGATGTCCAAAAAAAATTTTTTTTTAAATATCATTTGTTGTAATACTTCTTTTCAAACAGTCAAAGCTATACGGTGATCAGCGATGTATCTGGGCTTGGCAGTTTGTAGATTCCTTCTTCAAAACTGCATACTTAACTTCATACTTTTATTTGGTAAATAAAATGTCACATCTCTAATTTAAATATATTCAATATGGTTATAACTTTAAAGCTATTTATAACTTTATGCACAACCTTTAAATAGTGAAATTTCAATGCGTAATTTAAGGCTTCAACTTGGAGCAACTTTTATCAGGTCTTTTGTATTGGTTATAACTCTGCTTTCAGCCCTTTGTCTTGGTAGAATTTAAATACGAAACTTCAATGAATTACTAGAAAGATGGCATGACTTTAAAAAAAGTATTTAAAGATTCATCCAATAATATCTGAAATATTAGTTGAAGACAAAGCGGTAGCTTCCAGGCCTGTACTTCAGTAATAAAGTCGAACTACTCATTAAAGAAGTTTGATAGTCTCTTTATGGAAAGATTATCTGCTTATTTCATTAAGCTTGGATCTAAGGGGCTTTACTTTGTAACACTTTCTATAGAAAAGCAGGTGGTGTATGTGGTGGTTTGTTAAACAAGAACATTTCTAACGATCCTGGAAGAAAAGGTACCGTGAAAAATTTAACCTTTTCAGCACCAGCACAACATCCCACGGCTGCAATTCATTACACTTTTTATTTGGCAGCAGTTCTCCAGCACTTAGCAACGGGCGGGCACATCCCAGAAAGACACAAACAAGCAAAACAAAACAAAAAAAGCAAACCAAAAGAAGGAAGCTTGCTCTGCAAATACCCTGAAAAACGCTGCCTTTCCGCGTCGCACCGAAAGTTGCTGGGAAGAAGCATCCCCGGCGGGCGGCTGGTGCACGACTCCCAGCACGACTCCCAGCCCGGGAAGTGCGGTGCCGCGTGTGCGAAGCGGCGGCGGGAAGGGGGCGGCGCCGCGCTCCGCGCGGCCCCGGCACCCGCGGGAGGTGGGCACCGGGCACTCTCTGGCCAGGGGCGCGCAACTCCCCGCGGACCGGCCCTCCGCGGGGGCGCATCTCGCTGCCACCCCCACACACACGCCCTCTCTCCGCTCCGCTGCAGGACAGAAAGCGGCAGGAGGCCTAAAACCCGCGGCCTCGGGTAAGGGGCTCTACGGGGTACCGCGCACTCGGAAAGCCTCTCGCCTCCGCGGGGAGCCGCGGCCGCGCATCCGCTCCGGGCAGCAGAGGAGCGGCGCTACCTCAGTCCCCTCCCAGCAGCCGGTCTGGGGAGGGGATGTCCGCGGGGGCAGCCCCGGGACGATCCCTGGGCAGGTAATGCCGACACCCCCTGTGCCGGAGAGCCCCGCTCCTCTCCAGCATCTTTTATCCAGCTGCAGAAGGGAAAGTCGGAAAACTTCTCAGTCTCGCCCCCCGCATCCCTCTGCCGTCCCCAGAAGGAAGCGAAGGGAACCACGAGGGGCTGCAGCCGCGACCAGTGCTTTATGGAGGCCGGGTTGAAGCCGCAAAGTTATTTCCCCCAAGCCCCATCCCGCCTCTTGCTGCCGAGGGAGTTTTCGGAGCTTGCGGCAGGTAGCCGCTATCAATTCCTGTCTGCCGCTCGCCCCCTCCTGACCCTCCTGTGGCTAAGCTGATTTTCCCCAAACGCCCGCACGTTGCATACACAGACACGTATATATATGCATACATAAACGCCTCGGCACACGCAGACACGAGGCAGGCTGCCGCCCGGAGGCACAGACACAGCCTCCGGGGCAGAGCGGGACAAGCTGTCCGCACCCCTCCTCCGGCTGCCCGGCCCCGCTCACTCGGCCATGCGTGACTGCTCCCCGAGTGGGGGGCTGTGTGCATCGCAGTCCCTCCAAATAAACTTTCGAGACACTGCCAAGGGAAAGATCTCTCCTCTTTCCCTCTCTAGCCTCACTATCTCCTTCTGTTGAGGGCAGAGGACATTTTAATTGAGGGATTTATTATTATTATTATTATTATTTTTAGTCTTGAAGTAGTATTTTACTGCAAGCTAACTGTTTGGTGAAAATATTGACGTATCCGACTGGGGGGGGATGGGGGGGTAGGACTCCAAATGCCTTCATAAGCACAGACACCGACGAAGCCCCTGCCTCCCCTCTCCCTATTTCCCCGCTCCCCTCCGAAGATGGGGACGGACCTTCGCCTTTGGCTGTCAAACGTGACCGGGGCGCCTTTTAAATAATTTCGGGTTTTCTTAGTGTGAGAAAAGAGATCCCCGGATGGACTTTGATTTTATACACCTCCATCAGCCTCCGATAGAAAATTGTCTTTTTTCTACGTGTGGGGGGAGGGGGGAAACGTCCGGCGCTCGCCTTACAGATCCCAGTGTTGGTTTAATGGGAATTAGGAAGCCACGTAGGGATATGCAGATGGAGTAAAACATCCATCCCGAAACCTCTCCCTCTCTCCAGCGATGCTGAGAAACAGCACACGCGTTGCGGGCACACGACGCCGGGCTGTATTCTCCAAACGCATGCCCAGCCGGGGTGCCCCGGAGATGCAAGCCCCGATTTTGCACCCCGATGCTCCCTTCCCACGCTCCGTGCGCGGCCCCGAGGGACAGAAGCGCCGCAGGCCCCCAGCGGCACGGGGTTGCTCCGCAGCCTTCCCCGGATCGTCCCGAGCCCTGAAGCCCCCAGCCCCTGCCCGGGGAGCAGCGGGGTGAGCCGCCCTCCCCGCACCTCGCCCGGAGGATTAAGGCTGCAGGAGGGGAGCGGGACTGCCCTGCGCGGATCCCCGAGCCGGGGAGCTGCCTCCCCAGCCCCACGCTTTTTCATCACGTGCAGATGCCTCCCAAACCTCATTCCCCAGGCAGTTGTCCTGGTTTCCCTCATATACACATATACATAGTAAACGCCTTGCTCTTTCCTTCTCCCCAGCCGCAATTAAAATAAAAAGAAATGAACGGGGCGGGAGGGCTGACAAACAGCTCCCGGCGGCAGGCAGGTCCTCCGCTATGCCGCCGCACAGACTTGGCGTGCAAAAAGCAATAAATAAGCCCAAAGTTTTGTTTCCCGCATCACCTTACCTTCTTTCGCAGCCTGTGCCTCCCCCGTGTGTGCAAATCGGAACAGCCAGACGGAGCACAAAATAATCCAAGAAGGGAGCCTACTTCGCAGAACCATGGTGCAGGAGCGGGGCGGTTTTGATATTTCTAGCTATCTATTCCTAGCCGCCGCCGCTGCCGCCGCTTGCTGGGTGCTAGAGGACGGTGGAGAATTCGCTCTGCTAGTCTCCGGCTCGGCGCTCCCTCCCTCCCGGCTGCCTTTCTCTTTCTCCTTCTCCTCCTCCTGCCGCCGCCGCCGCTCCCGCCTCCTCCTCCGCGCCGCTGCCCGGGCCGCCCGCCCGAGATCCCCGACTACAGCCGGGCCGCCCGCGCCGCGCTCCGATAATATCAATTAGGGCGAGGGGGCGGGACCGCGGCGGAGGGGAGGCCCGTCCCTCAATCTGATTGACGGACGTCAGCGACCAACCAGCGGCGAGGCTCGGCGCCCGGCGGGCCGAGCCCGGCGTTCGAGTGGCTGCGGGCGGAGGGGCGGGGTCAGAGGGGTCGACCAATGAGCGGGCGGGGGGGGTCGGGTTGCCGCTGGTGCTGGGGAGCCGCGGGATGAGCGAGGGGCAACGGGGCCGGGGCCGGGGCCGGGGCCGGGGCCGGGGCCGGGGCCGGGGCCGGGTGAAGGCGCTTGGGGGTCCCCCTGTCCTCGCCCCCTGTCCTCGCCCCCTGTCCTCGCCCCCCGTCCTCGCCCCCCAGCCGCTGGGGCAGGGAGCGATGGGGGTCCTGTCCCCTCCCGTCCCGTCCCGTCCCGTCCCGGAGCCAGTCGCGCCCCCGGGTGCTGCCGCTGCCCGGAGGGAAACTTGATTGGGGGCGGCGGGGTGGCACCTGGGATGATTCTGTGCCCGAAGTCAACTTCAGCACCATGAGGGCTGCTAGCCCTGCCCTACCGTTTCGTTTCCTTTCTTTTCCTCTTTTCCCCGTGGTTTTCCCCCAGATATTAATAGCTGCTGAACGGTCGTAACTGTTAGGTGGGGCGGGCGGGGAAGAGACCGGTGTTTCTTTTTTTTCTGTTTCTGTTGTTTTTTTTTTTTTTCTTCCTCCTGTCGGGTGTAACCTGAAGCGAGGGTAATCTGCTAACAATGAGACGCTTTAAATAGGAGGAAGGAGGAAAAAAAAAAAAAAAAAAGATGGGGAGAGAAACTTGCCAAATGCCTTTTGTCAGCGCTCACCCTGCGCGCCCGGAGCTGCTTTTCCCGAGGATCCATTGAGCCCCCGTCCCTCAAACCGTTTTCCCCTTTCCCCCATCCCAACTTCGCCCCTTCGGAGAGGGAGCGGAGAAAGCGCCCCCAAAACTTCCCGTAGCCCCGACCGGGCTGCGGAGCCGGGGGCGCTGCGGCCGCCCAGTCCCCTCGGCGGGACTTGGCCCGAGCGCTGCCCCCGAAGTGGCCTCCGCGCCCCTCCGCTCCCCTCCTGCTGCCCCCCCCCCGCCCTGCCCTGCAGCAGCCTTTACCTGGGAGCAAAGCACGGCACGGCGCGGGACCGGGTCGGCTCGGCTCCGTTGGAAGCGCAGAGCCGTACCCCTTCAGAGGACAGATATGCCGGGTAGACCCGGGAACTGGTGCTCGTCTTGGAGGCAGGCGAAGACAGCGAAGCGCGGGGGGTGCAGTCGCGGTGTGGTGGCCAGCTGGTGCGAGAATCGGAA
>NW_023303757.1:0-14076 GCF_011077185.1 Oxyura jamaicensis | reverse complement strand
TTTCTTTCTTTCTTTCTTTCTTTCTTTCTTTCTTTCTTTCTTTCTTTCTTTCTTTCTTTCTTTCTTTCTTTCTTTCTTTCTTTCTTTCTTTCTTTCTTTCTTTCTTTCTTTCTTTTTCTTTTTCTGGAACAGACACACAGTACATGACATTGCAAGTTTTGCTAAGTACCCTTCAGGTACCTTTGCTAGGTACTTTCCCTGCCTCAACCCAGTGCCACACACCAGCAGACATGATCAATAGATCAATACTGAGGAGAGTGTCCTTTGTAATGTTCCTCCTCCACCCCACCCATCAAAACAAACAAACAAACAAAAAAAAAAAAAAAAAAAAAAAAAACTCTGCAATACAAAGTTCACATGCTTATCTAGTTTTCTCATGCTTGTTTCACCAAACTTTAAGATTTTGCCTTACATGAAGACTGTGAGCTCTCTGGAGTTAGGCTCTCTTATTCATTATCCCACTAGACCACTGAGAAGTAATCAGTGTTCATCTGAAAAAGAGATGAATTCAACTTAGAAGATTGACCACTGAAGAATAAACACAAGGGAGATCAATGTCCATGTTATGTGTTTCACCAGTCATGACTCCTTCCTTACTTATCCTTCCCAACACTGCTAGTTACTTACATTCATGCAACAACAAATTTTCTGGCAGCACATCCAGTGCAGAATTCAAATAAATCAAAATTCAATTGTTTTAGTATCTGAACTCAATAAATTTCACATACAGGAGAGAAGCTATATGCAAAAGGATCAAATTCTTCAATCACAGTCAGCCAATCAAGCCAGCTTAATACAAATGAAAAACCCCACTGTGTTACAGTTTGAAGAGCTATTTGGAACTACAATGTGGCCATCTACTCCTATTTAATACAATGCAGACAGATAAGGCATTATTCTGTATCTTTAAAAGGCCTTCCCATTGTGTTAAATTAATTCAGCTGAGCTATAGTAAGTGTGAGAGTGGAATCAGACTTTTGCCCATCCTGACAGAGCACAATGCTTTCTACCACGAGTAGTCCCAAAGAAGTCACACAGCATGCCAGGTACAAAGTACTTGCAGAAGTGATCCCTCAGACAGGGCTATAAAAGCTCTGGGTTAAGGAAGCACATATCGACTTGCTCCTGCTTGATCTGTTACACAGCTTGACAGTAACAGATAGCCAGTTGCATTAGTGTCAATGCTCAGATAAGTTTCTCTCAATATCTGTCACAAAAAAACAGATGCTGTATCAGTGTGCCAGCTGTATTATCGGCCACTACATAGTTGATCATACTTAATAACATCCTCAAGCACAGACATGGCTAACAAGCGTCACAGGCTGCAATTACTATTGCGAGCCACAGTCACTGAGATCACCCTGACTCTGTGCTGCCAGCAGCGCACATTCAGCAAGCGGCTGCCTCCCACTTTCCCTCTCTCAAATACATTAACTTGTCTCAATATGGAGCCAGAGTTTGTTTTCAAACTTTTAACAGGATCACTGAAAGAAAAGAAAAAAAAAAATACCATAAATGATCCTCTGGACTGTTTCCAGAGTAGTGTATTCTCTTAGCGATTGCTTTGGAAGCAAGCCAAAAGTGAGAAGTGTTCTTGCAAATGAGCATACTGTTATACTCAAGTACAAGTTATCATTTAATTCTTTTGTCAACATCAGTGTGGTTAGAAATTAAGAAGCCTGTTTAATACATAAGTTACTTGAGTTCCAGTTACCAAACACCAATTTCTTCTTTATCTATCCACACCCCTAACGCCCCTCTCCCCCACTCACTTCCCAACAAGTACTGTTGTCTTTTTTGGATACTTCCTTTTCTCAATTGAAAGACAAATAACATTAGTATATTCATTGTATCAGCCATGACTAGGTCCCTAATCAAGGAAAAAAGACAGTCACTCCAAAGAAACATTTGAGAACATCAAAACAGGTTTCAACATACGACATACTGCTTAATATTTTTAACAGAGCCTTAATACAGCTTAATACTGCTGAGCAGTTTCATGTGGGCAGTTTTTCACATCATGATTATTCCTAATGTGATCACCCTCAGTAGTGTATAAGCCTTCATCCCTTCCCAACAAAATAATGAAAGATTTGTGCAAGCCTAAAAAGGCCTCAGATCAATTCTACTCACTTCACCTCGTATAGAATTTCCTAGAAAAAAAAAAAAACTGATCAGGAACACAATCATGTTTTTCCCTGAGGACAACTTATTAATAATGAGCACATTTACTTTCTTTCCTTTAGGGTGATCCTAATCCTCTACAGATTTTGAAATCCTTACATAAACATCTCAGACTCACTGACCGCAGCCATCTTTGGTTTTGAGATTCTGTAGGTTTTTCCTCTTCACAGATTTGTGTTTTTTTTGGGGGTGGGGGCTTGAGGTGTTACATGCAACGCTCGTGCAACTTACATGCAACATTTCTCACTAACATATGTCTATCATATGATAAAGATGTGACCATAAATAATTTGTCGTGTTATCTTATGATAAGAATGATATATAACTTGTTTTAAATGTATATGAAAATATGTCTGTAAACAAACTGTCTTGATTTTACTGTAAGCAGAGACAGTAAAATATCCTTTCTTATACAAAGCAGAAACTTCTTATGCATGTAGCCCCACTGACAGCAATGTTAAGTGTATTTTTCTAAAAATGTGTAACTGAATCAGCCTGAATTAGAAAGTACAACACAATAGTCTCTGATTTGCTAGTATTTTAAACTAATCACCAAGATCCCCTGGCAAACCAAAAGTTTAGAGTTAGTTTTATGCATAAGATATTATAAAAAAGGAAAACATACATCACCCTGGAAACTTGATATTCTGTTTGAAAGACCTAAAACAATATTCTCAATTTGTATGCACTCATGACACAAATCTGTAATGCAGTTTTTGCGTGTGCATTATTTCTGTTACTAACCACACCTAATTCTAAGTTTATTTCCTCAGTTTTAGTTTCCTTGTAATTATCACAAACCATATAAAATAACAAGTTCTTTATCCACTCAGGGTTATTAATACAATGTTCTGTACCAAGAAGTATAAGGACTGTCACCTTAAATTGCTCAGAGTTCTAGCCCTGAATCAGTATTTATACTTCACATAAGTTTTTACATGTAAACAAGAATAAAGTTAAATGCAGAACACAATTGCCGATGTCCATACCTAGAAAAACTGACTGCTTTAGACTGGCCAGTGTAAAGATTACAGATTGAGGATGTGAAAACTTTAGATGCAGACTGATGATGCATTTCTGTTGCAGAGAAATAATAAGATGGTGCAATATAAACCTATATTTGCACATATTACAACAAGCTGTATGTTTACTTACGTTCACACGTGTCTCCTTTCTGCTGGTATCCCGCTTTGCAGATGCACTTTCCAATAGGCACTAACCATTCTCCCTCTGCACTACAATGCATCTTCGGAGAGTTCTCAGCCTCCTCCTCTGCACTGCTGACACAAGTTCCTCGTACTTCAACTAAAGAGGAAAACTCTGAGCCAGTCACTGTGTCAGGAAAAATAGCTAAGTTCTCAATGATGGACCAGCACTTCTTGTAGTAGACTTTGACAGAGACCAAAGCAATGCAGGCCCCTACATCCTGAAATGCAAGATAGAATCCTTTTTTGGACAAAGGTCCAATTTCTCTCACCTCTGTGTTAAGTTTCATTTTCCTTTCCCCCAGATCACCCTGGGTAAAACTTTCATCTGCTGCAATAGTGTCTATTTTTACATATTGGTTTTCTCGGATATTCCTGCCAGTGTCGTAGTCTGTTTCATAATAATACAAGTTAAAAGTTTCTTTACAAGTCCCCAGAACTCCAGGAAGACTGTTACAATCCCTCAGAGTGAATTTCAGTTCTACAAAAATCCTTTGTGCATTGCTTTTTGCAATCCAGTTAGTCCGAAGCCAGTTGTTTTGGTTTGATTCCATGACCTGGCATACCTGGTATGTTCGTATAGGAGTGTAGTTTTCATCCAGTCCACTAATTTCTTCCCACTAAAATAATAACAAGCAGTTAGTAATATAAAACAAATATGACATTGTAACTATTTTGTATTTGAAAAAAAAAAAAAGCTTCACACAACTTAAGTCTTGCTCCTTTTTAACAGTTAAGCTTCATAAAAAGTATGTTATTATTAAAATATTCTTAAACATCCAAATAAAGAAAATACATATTAATCCAATTGGAATATCTCCCCCCATCTATGTCTTTCCCACGTATAAAAAAAATAAATAAACTTTAAAATCATTTTCACATCATGGACACAATTCTAAAGGGGAAACTTCAGAAAAGGCTGTTCAACATACCAAGCTCTAATTCCACACTGGGTTCTCCCACATTTCATTAAGGTCATGATAGTTTTGGGTAAGCAAAGACCAAAAGGCAGCTTCATTTCCAGAAGAAACCTAAAATCAGTGAAGTCTTAGAATCTGAAATTGCCTAGCGTGCAATTTCAGCCTTTGTGCATAAAACATTGAGTGGAGCTTTCAGTTGTATGGAAAACAGAAGGCTCCTGAAATTTATGAGGTGTACAATTTTCACTTCTATGTGATGAAAGTGGCATGAAGAGACAATGAGAAACAAAGGACAGAATTAAAAGTCTGAAAGTGAGAAAACACTTTGGTAGCCTTCTTTTTGTTCACTCCATGTTCCATTTTACTCACAAACCAACACATATAAGTGGATGCTCCTAAACTCACCTTTTCTTCAGTGGCTGCATCCATGTTAAAATAAACAAATTTCAGTTGGCTGGGAGTTCAAATGAACCATTAGATTAAATATTCAGTTAAGAACAACCCACATGATTGAAAGTTCCCTAGTTCAAATCTGGGTTTTGTTGTAATTCCCTCCTTAGGGTAACAACTGTGTAACAAACCTGGCAGCGTGTAACAGACCTGCAGTCTTTCAGAGTTTGGTGACTTTGAAATGCGCACCTCTGGCAACGGCAAACCTTCCCCTGAAATCAGCCAGGCAAATCTGTGCAGGTACATCCAAAACAGCGTACATCTCACACTTCTTTTCATATTTCTTGTAACATTAAACATACTGCAGAAACTGCAGCTGTAATAAATTAAGGGTTTGGTTTTTTTGAGCTATCCTCACCCGATGATATAGGCAACCGTGACTTCTTATGGCACTTAGCCCTCTGGCCTTGTGTCAATAATGCACTTAAGCTCACGCTTAAGATCAATGACAGTACTTATGAGCTTAATGGTAAGCATGCGCTTAAGTGCTTTGTGGAACTAGGATATTTGGCACCTCTGCAGGACAGAGCACCCACTGATATTCCTCATACTGGTAACCAAGCATGGAAGGCATTGGTTTTCCAGACTAGGGACCATGCAGTACACAGTACTTTGCAAGCCTATTTGACAGCAAATGAGATCATTATAATGTTGGCCTACTGCTCCAAGAAGAAGCAGATGTGGCTGGATTGATGCTGGAAGTTATCACCACAAAATATATCATGACTGCAGATGCTGAAATTCACATAAGCTGTAAATATCAAAGTATATTTCAAAGACCTATTGTTAATATAGTTGTGGTATGTATGGTATTATACATATACATACACGGTATTAAATTATTGAAATATTAAATGCACATGGAGTCAACTGAACTGAATGCATATGGAACTGTATTCATGTCAGTCTATTTTGATAATAAATTTATTAGATCTGAATGAGTAAGATTCTCCACAGCTCCCCCTGAGAACTAGCACTACTAATGAGAACAGGAAAAAAAAAGGAAGGGGGGGGAAACAGGGCTGTTGGCACCATCACACTGAAGAATGAATGAATAAATAAATAAATAAAGCACCAATCCAAAAGTGACAAAAAAGGCATGAAGCCTAAAATTTTATTGATTTTCATAATTTCAGTTTCACATTTGGTGGAATATTTTAATCTTGTGTAAGCAGTTCTCCTTGAACACACCAAGCCAGATTCTGGAATAAGACATTCTAGTTAGTGAAAGTATCATATCTGTGAAGCATGAGCAGTTCTAATGCAACACAGAACAGAATTTGACTCATCAGATTCTGAGCATTGATGGGGTTCTGCCACATCAAAATAGATTCACATCCCCACCCTGGTCAAAAAAAAAAAAAAAAAAAAAAAACCAGGGGGGGGGGGGGGGGGGGACATTTAACAAAAATCAAACTGTTCTCCTGTGACATAAAAGAGCTGTGATGCAGGCAAGAGCTCACTGTATGGGGTTATAAACCACTAAATTCAGATAAGAAGTCTTGCTTTATGTTATCTCCAGCTGAAGGCTGAAATCTAGCTTTCCACATTTTCCTGAAGCCATGGAATATGCATGTCTTAAAAAAAAAAAAAAAAATGGGACTATGACTTAGGTGTTAATTCAGTAATGACAGAACTATTACTTCAAATAGTCCATTGCATACCTGCTTCTCTATGGAACTAAAAAAAAAATAATCAGTACTTCAGGACAGGTCTTCACCTATAGCACCTGAGATCATACCTCATTAGTATTTTTAAAGTGACAAATTCCATGTTGGCTTTTGTAGGAAGGAAATTCAATTTTTCTTTAACTTCCTGCTACATATACTGATACTGATGCCATCCTATTTGAATGTATCCTTTTCTATTGGTTCTAATATATAGTATTTAAACGTTAGTTTTTTTCAACAATATTTGAGATCAGTGTTAGATGTTAAATACCTTATTCAACTGCAGATGTTACAAGTGCCTGGGTGATATAATCCATACTATGGTGAAGTGGCAGCTTCACTCAAAAGGTATATGTCTTGTGTTTATTTTCATGAAGTCTTTATTGCGTAGTATACAATAACTGAAAGTATTTTTTTTTTCAAAATTACACTATTAAAATGGTATTTCTGTGTTGATACACAGACAACTACTTCTGATCATTTTCACACAAACATCCAGTCACTACTTTTCATTCATTTTTTAATTTCATTGAAATTGTCTTCTACCTCTTAAAGTCCCCTTTTACTATTTATTGAATTTGACTCTACTTTCATCTTTAAGTATGCTGACGTGTAATGTGTTGACATGTCTTTCATTATCCACAGGTTAGCATAACATAATTGCCACCAACCTAATCTTTCAAACACCTCTGGTAAGGGCTTCAATCAATGTAAAACACTAATGCCGACATTATTAGACACCGTAAGTGTTGAGCTCACATTACATTCTTTCTGAAGTTCTTACATTCGTTTCCAGTTTATACTTGTATTGATTTTACGATCTTGCTTTTAAAGAAAGACACTTTCAGATTTTCATTCTTCTTATTTAAAGGATTTGTTACACTTTTATATCCCCACTCACACTTCACGCTCTTCTGGCTCCAGATTTCTTAATGCGCTGAAGATTAAGGGCCTGATCCCCCAAGTCCTTGTTCATGCAAGGAGTCACAGTAGATGCTGCAAGACTGCTTCCACGAGTAAGAACTAAACATATAATTTATTATTTCTCAGACTAAGCTAAGGTTAGACAATATACCCAGTGTATCATTCTGAAAATGTTCTTTCTTCCTTAAGACTTGAGGAAGAAGGGGTTTTATATTACTTTTAATTCAGGATGAAAGCAGCATTTCTCAACATTATGTATATAATAAATAAGACAATAGTACAGATGTTTCTAAATGTCTCATTTTTTATAAAGATGTACTACCATACAATGGTACATTTAATGGAATACCATGAGATTAATTTGTAAGCAAGCTGGAGGTGGCCTTAACCACATAATTGGTTCCTGGTTCCAGATATCAAGATCTTCAAGACTTGAGGATGTTTCAAGTTTGGAATGTCATTTCAAACATATCTGCAGTATAAATGTTTTTATTTTAGAGCATTTCAATCTGTGCTATTCAATTACAAAGAAAACATCATAAACAAATTTATGATCACCCATTACACAGAAAATGAAAAACATATTTTTAGAAAGTTTCCACACAGAAGTATATCTGCTGTTCCTAAAGGATAAAGGAAAAAGTGATTTAAAATACTGTGTTGTAAATGTAGAGTTTTCTAGTACACCACAAAGGATTACAGTAAAAAGGAAAAGCTACTGAGGATGTTTAGGTGAGCTTCCAAAGCTCCTTTTAATTAGCTTATGTTTGTACACTATAACCCGAGGTACACTTCTTTCAATTCTAAAAATGAAAGAGCCATAAACACTTGGTACAATTAATGAGAGAAATATGAGAGAGAGCTATTTTAAAGCAAATGTTGCAATTGCTTTGGTAAAATAACTGCTCGTCTTCATGAACCTAATTTTTGCATGGAGTACTTACCCCATTGGGAGGAGAGGAAATCCATTCCAACTCTGTCTGTTGTGCTTTAGAGTCCAGCAATATTACTAAAAAAGAAAAAAAAAAAAAAAAGAAATTATATCATTTGTTAAATGTACTATGCAGGAATATAAAATCAAAGAACAAAGTCTAAATTTTTAAAATAATAAAACAATTGTACAAATTATTTTTTTCATATTATTGAAAAAATCTGCAAGTACAACTATGCATTTACTTGTACATAGATGATTAAATGCTTTAAATGTGGATTTATATTCACATATAAACAGATACATACAAATCTTAACAATTTAATTGCTTAAGTCTAAGCATAATGTCTTTCCTAGCACCCTAAAATTATTAATAATCAGTCATTAAGATACATGTTCCCTTCATCTCCTTTGTCATAAGGAGGACACTTCCCATAAACTGGGAAATTTACAGTGAGCTTAAAAAAACAAACAAAACAACAGCATTTCAATACTTAACCAAACTGATTTAGACAGGTCTAGTCTGTATCTTACCATGAGTTGCACTGCAGAAGCAATGGTCTTTTTGAGTAAGAAAGAGAAAAACATGCCCTTTAACTAGTAATTCCATTTTAAAAAATGACAAACAGGAATACAGAAAATAAGAGACTCTGCAATTACCTCATACACTGCATATACAAAATACTACTTACACAAAGTAAAACTAATTCATTTCATAGCAATGGCTTACTTAAATCTTCATGTCATTATACCCCAGTGACACTTCTGCAAAAAGACATCAATTCTAGTAGCAGTGCAATTATTTGCAGCTAAATGTGACCCTGCTTCAGAAAGTGGTTAATCACAGCCTAATACACCAGCTCTTAACTATTTTACAGTACATATTGGAAGATATTACTGATGTTCTATTACCTCCAAATATACATTTATATGCAAGTTTTATATTTCAATTACAGTTACATGCCCCTTTCTAAACATATTATTATAACTTTCTGAAAGACTTTCAAGTGATATATATATTAATCTGTGATGTCCAAAAAAAATTTTTTTTTAAATATCATTTGTTGTAATACTTCTTTTCAAACAGTCAAAGCTATACGGTGATCAGCGATGTATCTGGGCTTGGCAGTTTGTAGATTCCTTCTTCAAAACTGCATACTTAACTTCATACTTTTATTTGGTAAATAAAATGTCACATCTCTAATTTAAATATATTCAATATGGTTATAACTTTAAAGCTATTTATAACTTTATGCACAACCTTTAAATAGTGAAATTTCAATGCGTAATTTAAGGCTTCAACTTGGAGCAACTTTTATCAGGTCTTTTGTATTGGTTATAACTCTGCTTTCAGCCCTTTGTCTTGGTAGAATTTAAATACGAAACTTCAATGAATTACTAGAAAGATGGCATGACTTTAAAAAAAGTATTTAAAGATTCATCCAATAATATCTGAAATATTAGTTGAAGACAAAGCGGTAGCTTCCAGGCCTGTACTTCAGTAATAAAGTCGAACTACTCATTAAAGAAGTTTGATAGTCTCTTTATGGAAAGATTATCTGCTTATTTCATTAAGCTTGGATCTAAGGGGCTTTACTTTGTAACACTTTCTATAGAAAAGCAGGTGGTGTATGTGGTGGTTTGTTAAACAAGAACATTTCTAACGATCCTGGAAGAAAAGGTACCGTGAAAAATTTAACCTTTTCAGCACCAGCACAACATCCCACGGCTGCAATTCATTACACTTTTTATTTGGCAGCAGTTCTCCAGCACTTAGCAACGGGCGGGCACATCCCAGAAAGACACAAACAAGCAAAACAAAACAAAAAAAGCAAACCAAAAGAAGGAAGCTTGCTCTGCAAATACCCTGAAAAACGCTGCCTTTCCGCGTCGCACCGAAAGTTGCTGGGAAGAAGCATCCCCGGCGGGCGGCTGGTGCACGACTCCCAGCACGACTCCCAGCCCGGGAAGTGCGGTGCCGCGTGTGCGAAGCGGCGGCGGGAAGGGGGCGGCGCCGCGCTCCGCGCGGCCCCGGCACCCGCGGGAGGTGGGCACCGGGCACTCTCTGGCCAGGGGCGCGCAACTCCCCGCGGACCGGCCCTCCGCGGGGGCGCATCTCGCTGCCACCCCCACACACACGCCCTCTCTCCGCTCCGCTGCAGGACAGAAAGCGGCAGGAGGCCTAAAACCCGCGGCCTCGGGTAAGGGGCTCTACGGGGTACCGCGCACTCGGAAAGCCTCTCGCCTCCGCGGGGAGCCGCGGCCGCGCATCCGCTCCGGGCAGCAGAGGAGCGGCGCTACCTCAGTCCCCTCCCAGCAGCCGGTCTGGGGAGGGGATGTCCGCGGGGGCAGCCCCGGGACGATCCCTGGGCAGGTAATGCCGACACCCCCTGTGCCGGAGAGCCCCGCTCCTCTCCAGCATCTTTTATCCAGCTGCAGAAGGGAAAGTCGGAAAACTTCTCAGTCTCGCCCCCCGCATCCCTCTGCCGTCCCCAGAAGGAAGCGAAGGGAACCACGAGGGGCTGCAGCCGCGACCAGTGCTTTATGGAGGCCGGGTTGAAGCCGCAAAGTTATTTCCCCCAAGCCCCATCCCGCCTCTTGCTGCCGAGGGAGTTTTCGGAGCTTGCGGCAGGTAGCCGCTATCAATTCCTGTCTGCCGCTCGCCCCCTCCTGACCCTCCTGTGGCTAAGCTGATTTTCCCCAAACGCCCGCACGTTGCATACACAGACACGTATATATATGCATACATAAACGCCTCGGCACACGCAGACACGAGGCAGGCTGCCGCCCGGAGGCACAGACACAGCCTCCGGGGCAGAGCGGGACAAGCTGTCCGCACCCCTCCTCCGGCTGCCCGGCCCCGCTCACTCGGCCATGCGTGACTGCTCCCCGAGTGGGGGGCTGTGTGCATCGCAGTCCCTCCAAATAAACTTTCGAGACACTGCCAAGGGAAAGATCTCTCCTCTTTCCCTCTCTAGCCTCACTATCTCCTTCTGTTGAGGGCAGAGGACATTTTAATTGAGGGATTTATTATTATTATTATTATTATTTTTAGTCTTGAAGTAGTATTTTACTGCAAGCTAACTGTTTGGTGAAAATATTGACGTATCCGACTGGGGGGGGATGGGGGGGTAGGACTCCAAATGCCTTCATAAGCACAGACACCGACGAAGCCCCTGCCTCCCCTCTCCCTATTTCCCCGCTCCCCTCCGAAGATGGGGACGGACCTTCGCCTTTGGCTGTCAAACGTGACCGGGGCGCCTTTTAAATAATTTCGGGTTTTCTTAGTGTGAGAAAAGAGATCCCCGGATGGACTTTGATTTTATACACCTCCATCAGCCTCCGATAGAAAATTGTCTTTTTTCTACGTGTGGGGGGAGGGGGGAAACGTCCGGCGCTCGCCTTACAGATCCCAGTGTTGGTTTAATGGGAATTAGGAAGCCACGTAGGGATATGCAGATGGAGTAAAACATCCATCCCGAAACCTCTCCCTCTCTCCAGCGATGCTGAGAAACAGCACACGCGTTGCGGGCACACGACGCCGGGCTGTATTCTCCAAACGCATGCCCAGCCGGGGTGCCCCGGAGATGCAAGCCCCGATTTTGCACCCCGATGCTCCCTTCCCACGCTCCGTGCGCGGCCCCGAGGGACAGAAGCGCCGCAGGCCCCCAGCGGCACGGGGTTGCTCCGCAGCCTTCCCCGGATCGTCCCGAGCCCTGAAGCCCCCAGCCCCTGCCCGGGGAGCAGCGGGGTGAGCCGCCCTCCCCGCACCTCGCCCGGAGGATTAAGGCTGCAGGAGGGGAGCGGGACTGCCCTGCGCGGATCCCCGAGCCGGGGAGCTGCCTCCCCAGCCCCACGCTTTTTCATCACGTGCAGATGCCTCCCAAACCTCATTCCCCAGGCAGTTGTCCTGGTTTCCCTCATATACACATATACATAGTAAACGCCTTGCTCTTTCCTTCTCCCCAGCCGCAATTAAAATAAAAAGAAATGAACGGGGCGGGAGGGCTGACAAACAGCTCCCGGCGGCAGGCAGGTCCTCCGCTATGCCGCCGCACAGACTTGGCGTGCAAAAAGCAATAAATAAGCCCAAAGTTTTGTTTCCCGCATCACCTTACCTTCTTTCGCAGCCTGTGCCTCCCCCGTGTGTGCAAATCGGAACAGCCAGACGGAGCACAAAATAATCCAAGAAGGGAGCCTACTTCGCAGAACCATGGTGCAGGAGCGGGGCGGTTTTGATATTTCTAGCTATCTATTCCTAGCCGCCGCCGCTGCCGCCGCTTGCTGGGTGCTAGAGGACGGTGGAGAATTCGCTCTGCTAGTCTCCGGCTCGGCGCTCCCTCCCTCCCGGCTGCCTTTCTCTTTCTCCTTCTCCTCCTCCTGCCGCCGCCGCCGCTCCCGCCTCCTCCTCCGCGCCGCTGCCCGGGCCGCCCGCCCGAGATCCCCGACTACAGCCGGGCCGCCCGCGCCGCGCTCCGATAATATCAATTAGGGCGAGGGGGCGGGACCGCGGCGGAGGGGAGGCCCGTCCCTCAATCTGATTGACGGACGTCAGCGACCAACCAGCGGCGAGGCTCGGCGCCCGGCGGGCCGAGCCCGGCGTTCGAGTGGCTGCGGGCGGAGGGGCGGGGTCAGAGGGGTCGACCAATGAGCGGGCGGGGGGGGGGTCGGGTTGCCGCTGGTGCTGGGGAGCCGCGGGATGAGCGAGGGGCAACGGGGCCGGGGCCGGGGCCGGGGCCGGGGCCGGGGCCGGGGCCGGGGCCGGGTGAAGGCGCTTGGGGGTCCCCCTGTCCTCGCCCCCTGTCCTCGCCCCCTGTCCTCGCCCCCCGTCCTCGCCCCCCCAGCCGCTGGGGCAGGGAGCGATGGGGGTCCTGTCCCCTCCCGTCCCGTCCCGTCCCGTCCCGGAGCCAGTCGCGCCCCCCGGGTGCTGCCGCTGCCCGGAGGGAAACTTGATTGGGGGCGGCGGGGTGGCACCTGGGATGATTCTGTGCCCGAAGTCAACTTCAGCACCATGAGGGCTGCTAGCCCTGCCCTACCGTTTCGTTTCCTTTCTTTTCCTCTTTTCCCCGTGGTTTTCCCCCAGATATTAATAGCTGCTGAACGGTCGTAACTGTTAGGTGGGGCGGGCGGGGAAGAGACCGGTGTTTCTTTTTTTTCTGTTTCTGTTGTTTTTTTTTTTTTCTTCCTCCTGTCGGGTGTAACCTGAAGCGAGGGTAATCTGCTAACAATGAGACGCTTTAAATAGGAGGAAGGAGGAAAAAAAAAAAAAAAAAAGATGGGGAGAGAAACTTGCCAAATGCCTTTTGTCAGCGCTCACCCTGCGCGCCCGGAGCTGCTTTTCCCGAGGATCCATTGAGCCCCCGTCCCTCAAACCGTTTTCCCCTTTCCCCCATCCCAACTTCGCCCCTTCGGAGAGGGAGCGGAGAAAGCGCCCCCAAAACTTCCCGTAGCCCCGACCGGGCTGCGGAGCCGGGGGCGCTGCGGCCGCCCAGTCCCCTCGGCGGGACTTGGCCCGAGCGCTGCCCCCGAAGTGGCCTCCGCGCCCCTCCGCTCCCCTCCTGCTGCCCCCCCCCCCGCCCTGCCCTGCAGCAGCCTTTACCTGGGAGCAAAGCACGGCACGGCGCGGGACCGGGTCGGCTCGGCTCCGTTGGAAGCGCAGAGCCGTACCCCTTCAGAGGACAGATATGCCGGGTAGACCCGGGAACTGGTGCTCGTCTTGGAGGCAGGCGAAGACAGCGAAGCGCGGGGGGGTGCAGTCGCGGTGTGGTGGCCAGCTGGTGCGAGAATCGGAA
>NW_023303756.1:0-6743 GCF_011077185.1 Oxyura jamaicensis | reverse complement strand
CTGAAAGGTTTTGACCAGGTTGATTATTAAGATAGTAACATTTGATATGTATTAGCAAAAAAAAAAAAAGTGAAATACACCTGTTGACTTACAGCATTAAGAGTTAAAACTGGCTTTTTCTTTGCTAACAAGAGCTACACAAAAGTGAACTGGCGAAGCAACCCAGCCGCTCCGCTCCCACACGTACCTGCTCCTCCTTCGGCGACTATAGCGATGGCAATCATAAGCATAGTGGCCTTTCTCACCACACTCATAGCATCTGTCATTAGGGTCAAAGGGGCGCCGGGCAGGAGGCCTGTCGTAACGAGAGCGACGGGGCATCCCCGTCGACACTTCCACTCTCACTCTGGAGCCACATATTATCCTGCAACACACAGAGGCTGTTAGTCACAAGAATGCTTTTCTCCCCAGCGACTGCAGCACGGCGGACAGGCACCGCGGCGGCACCCAGGGGCTGTGTGCCCACACGCGTACTTTCCGTCCAGTCCCAGCACGGCGTCCTCAGCATCCCTCGGGTCTTCGAACTCCACGAAGGCGAACCCCGGCGGGTTCCTGGCGATCCACACGGTTCTCAGCGGCCCGTAGTAGCTGAAGGCTCTCTCCAGCTCGCCTTTGCCGGCGCCGGTGCCCAGGTTCCCCACGTACACCTTGGTCTCTGAGGGGGGGAGCGGGACGGCCATGTCAGACCAGGCCCCCCCCGCACTGCGCAGGCGCGGCGCACGAGGCCTTCAACGCGGCGCGGCCGCCATCCCCCCCGCGGCTCTCAGGTGCCGCCATCTTGGGCGCCGCCTCCATTTTGCTGCGCGCTCGCCGCGATCGCTCTCCCCCCGCCGCCCAACGCCTCCCGGGCCCAGCGGCGGCCCCGAGCCATGCGGGGCGATCGCTGCCTTCCTCCACAGCCGTTCCCGGGACAACAGCCGCCCTCCTTCCCTCCCTCCCCTCAGCGCAACCCCACACACAACCGCTCCCGCCCCGCCGGTCCCCGCTGAGGCGCCCGGCGCCCCCCGCCCGTACCGTAACGGCCGTATCGCGACATTCTCCCCGCTGCAGGCCGGGCCCCGTGCGCGTCCCCTTATATAGAGCCCGCCGCCGCCGCGACTGCGCGCCGCGCCGCCACCGTCGCGCGCACGGGGCGGGGCCCTGGTCGCTAGGCAACGCGGGGCGGGGCGGGGGGAGCCCGCGCCTCGGCCGCGGGGAGGTCTCGCGAGAGCGGCGGGAGGCGCTGAGGGAGGCTCCTGCCTCGCGCCTCAGGCGCCTGAGGGGACGGGGTCGGCGTGTGAGAAACAAGTCGTTAAGGTTTGTAACGCCTTGTGCTGGAATAAACCGGCACCGGAGCGCTAAGAGGAAACGCAAAGCTCCCCCACTGCAGGGAATTCTGCAACAAACGTCCTCCAGTCACTGCTGCGCTGAAGTAGTGAATGTGGATGGAGAACGATGGATGGCCTTAATACCCCTTTGCCTGCTAACTTCCCCTAATTATCCTACAAACCTCATCCTATAATTAACGTGCTAAAACATAAGAAACGCTGTAGGAAAAGAAAAGCTTTCCCAACATATCTTGCATCTGGTGTGGGAGTTCAAGTATCACCATTCCTTCTGGAAAAAACAAAGATATGTGGTAAGCAGTTCAAATAAACGCGCCTACACCACTAGAAAAGTATTGAAATTAGTCTTAGAGGCAGAGAAAGTTTAGATTTCTGATATTTTCTTTCATAATACTGTTACAGAAGTATAGTGATATTTCAGTTTAATAACGCATTATTACCTGTTTTTTAACAAAAAAAAATAGTTCATGCAAAATGTTTTCTGCTTGTACTTTACACTTTTTACTCCTTTTTACACAATTTACTCCTTCCTTAACGTACAGGAATTCAGACAGAAGCCCCAACACGCAGCACTTCTGGATGTAGGCGTACTGACCCCCAGAACAGTCCCTGACAGGGGAGGCAGACCCGTTCCCGAAGGCCGGTGCTGGAGGCAGCAAACCTCACTGTCTCTTTTCCAGGTAGCCCTGTATCAAGCCCTGAACGCGGGACAGGATGATCTCGTTGGAGCTGCTGCACTCTTCTGGGCCGTACGGCGGGTCAACGGTCAGCACCCCTGCCACACACAGCGTTCTGCCCGATTCTCCTTGCTCAGTCACAGGGATGTGGTTTGCTTCCAGCCAGCTCTTCAGGTCATTCTTCCTCTTGTCGAGCTCCTCCGGGCTGTAAGCTTTGCTTTCCTCGGGTGCAAATATGCAAGAAAGCCGTGCCTTCATTTCATCGTCCGCTTCCTGCAGGACGTCGACCTCCTGCACAGCGTGGCCCAGCACAACTAGAATGGACACTCTTTCATTCTCTGGGAAGTTTGCCAGGACAACACTGCCAGGGAAAGAAGGATGTGTGATTGACTGTACCTAACTGATGACTGAGAAACGCAACCCAAGGGTCTTGGAGGTGAGTGCTCAGAAGCCTCATTTTAGTCCAGGTATTTTGAAAAAAAAGCCAGGGCTTTTCTTGAAAAACATGCTATGTCCTTAAAATGGTGAAACTGGGGGGCTCTGGGTTAACTTCTGTCCTCCTGGAATTCGAAACTACTCTAGGTACTACCAAGCAAAACATTATGTTAGGGGAAAAAAAAAAAAAAAGCAGCAGAGTGCATCAGAATCAGGGCTGGGAATGAGATTTGAGCAGTATTCCCAACCTTGCTAAAGCGCCCTCGGTCTTCCAACATTAAAAAATAATACCATCATACATTCAACACATAGAATGCTGAACGCAGTGGTGGCACCTAACAATGAAAATCACAATCTTTTAATGGGTAATTATTAACATTTAATTATTGTTTGTCACTAAAATAATATAGGTATTTTAATGATGTAATTTTTTAACGAGTGTCGCTAGTTTGCTAGCTTTCTTAACTGAAAACTAGACTTGAGTATTGTGCCAAGGACCCACGGCAGCAGGTTCAGGCTCACGCTGTAGCCATTTAAGACTGCTGCCTGATCTTTTCCCAAGGGCACTTACATTCCAGAAGTCCTAAAATACAATCAGGTAAACTTGTTATACTTCTAGCATCGCCTCCCCATATACCATAGAAGAGAATCAGAAACCATTTTCTTCCTTTTGTGGGAAGAAAAAATCCAGAACTCTATGCCAGCAGTTTATTAATTTGCTGTTGCCACCGTCAGTGGAATAAAAGACCGTGTGTGGGATGTACAAAGAAATATGCCATTAATTTTAGCCTTGGCCATCCCCCAAATCACTCAGCTGCAGAGACCTTTCCCATCAAAAAGACAAGCATCTCTATGAGAACATCAGAGTACCAGAGCTACTACATAGCTGAAAGAACAACCATTTCGTCTGAACCACATCACAGGCTGGATGTTTTAGTTTCTAGCCTCCATGCTGTGCTCCTGTTGGACAAGCTCGCAAACAAAAAGATTTGAAAAACCTCTTGCAGCACGGAGCCAAATTTCTGCCTGTTCCCTCGTAAAGCCAGCATGAATTCAGCTATTATCCATCCCCCAAACTCACCAGTCCCTTGAATGAAATTAATGTGGATTTAGGTCTCATCAGCTACTGTTATCTTTTTCTCTTAGGCCTTGCCAGTTAAACCCAGAGCCTCAACACGCATTTTTTCCCTCCAGATAAGTTTGCTTCACTCTTGGGTCCTCTTTTCCTGAAAAACTTGTTCACTCTGAGCTTTAGAGAAGCAAAAGCTTTGGTACTTACTTGGCAGAAACTGGATCAACTGTTAAGACCCATCCTTCATATTCATTTTTCTCAGCTGCTGCAACTTTCACCCTTTTGTTCACGTATGTTTCCCAGTCTAGAGGGCTTTTCTTTTGCCAGTCATTCATATTGCCTGCACCCAGAACCTAGAAAATAGCCAGAGCAATTAGCAGAAGTAATGAATCTCCTTCCTTTGCCCTTTACATCAGAACTGAATTTGCCTCTAGGTGAGGGTCTTCCACACCTTTTAAGCCACTTTTTTTTTTTTTTTTTTAATGCAAACATTAAAAACACTCAGGGCAGTGCGAGCAGAGGGTGGTCTCCCACTCCATTCCCCGCACCAGCCACGCTGCCGGCACGGACAGAAAGCCACCCCCGTCCAACGTGGGGCACCCGTCCCACCTCGCACCGCCATGGGGAGCGATGTGTGGGGAGGCCAGCGGGCTGCAGGCACCTGGTTCCCGTCCCCTGCCGTGCCCCCGGTGCCCCCCTTCTGCCTCACCGGCTGCCGCCTGCGGGTCCCCGGCCGCCGAGGGCGGGCGTGGGCTCGGCCCGGCCCCGCCGCTTCCTGCCGCCAGCCCGCCCCGGTTGGCGGCCTGGCGTCTTTGAAAGCACCCAAATGGAGGCTGCCGAGGAGCGTCCTACAGACGTGCTAGGCTTCGTCAGCCATGTAGGAGGTGTATCTGTTAAATGGGTGACCCCCCATAACGCGTGGGGCGGCTGCAGCGAGCGTGTGAAATCCTGGCTCGGGTCCTCCCCTGTGCGTTAATGCTTTCAGGTTCATCCTCCAGGCATCTGCGACACAAATAACTCTCTTTCTGCTCCCTGCTTTTGGGCTGCCTGCAGGTTTTCTTTGCGAGCTTTTCCTGTGCAGCTGCAAAAGTGATTTTTTTTGTTGTTTTTCCAGAGAGCTTCTGTGTTTTAGGACTGCTACTGAAAAGCTCCCTGTGGATGAAGCAAACATGCTTCCATCGTTCAGGAATTTAAATGAAGATGTGGTGATTTTGTGATCGTAGCAGGAAATAAAATACCGCAGGTATAAAAGGAAATATTTGGTATTTTGCATGCTTAAGGAGGGGTTTTTCTTTTTGTAATGTTTCAGTTCCCAGTGCCGTGGATTTATTGATGAGTTACTTTATCAGCTCCTGCTTTCTCTCGGATATCGTTTATTAAGAAAGCAGAAACTAGCAAATTTGGTTGTTTTCACTGTAAGAGCAAGCATCAGTGAGAAATCTTGGCTCCTGTTTGAAGGAAAATCAGGGGAAAGAATGACTGCAGTGCTCTCAGATATATACATGTGTTCCTATGCATTGCACACTTCTCCTTCGGGATGTAAATAGCTTCCTAACTGGTGCCTTTCTGCATCAGGCCAGAGAGGATTTTATTCAAAGTCACTTTAGAGCAAAATGCTCCAAGCATTTTCAGTTTTAATTCTTTCTGGTCTCCATCCCTACTGATTTTTTTTTTTTCAGTGTTGCCAATTTAACTAATCATTCTAAACGAAGCCTCGAAGAGTTGTTTTTCCCTGCCATCTGAGCCTTGTCTGACAGATGCAGGCCACTACCGCGGGCAGTTACAACTCTCTCACCGCAAATCTAGCCATAAGCACGTCGTAAATAAGCGCTTCCTGAGGCAAAATCCGCCTTGTGGATGAGCGCAGCTCCTCTCCCTCAGCCGCACATCTCTGTCGGGGAAGGAGAGTTTCTCCTCACAGCCGCCGCTCCTCACAACCCCTCTCAGCCCCACAAGGACCTTGCCGCTCCCGTAGGCTCCTGGCGGTGCCGCAGCGGCTCCCCGAGCCCCCCCCTAGCCCCGTCCCGGCTGTCCCCGTCCCCTTTTCCCCCTCAGGCAACAACCGGCGCCCGCCTCGCGCGCATGCGCGCCGCCGCCTGAGGGCGGGTAGGCGGGCGGCGAGGGCAGGCGCGTGCGCGCGCGGAGCGGCGGCTGGCGGAGCCGTTAGGATGTCGCGTTACGGCCGCTATGGAGGCGGTGAGCGGCCGGGGAGCGGCGTCGAGGAAGGGAGGGAAGGAGGGAGGCGTGAGGAAAGGGGAGGTGATGGCTGAGCGGAGCGGAGCCGGGGCGGGAGGTGAAGGCAGGGAGGGAGGCGAAGGCGAGGCGGCCGTTAGGCACCGTTGCCGCCGCCGCCGCCGCCATTTTGCGTCAGCGGCGGCGGGGGGCAGGGGTGCGGCCGTGCTGCCCGCGCGGGAGGCGGGAGGGGGCCGCGCTCACAAGATGGCGGCGGCCGCCCCGAGCCTTCAGGGCTCCGGCGCTTACCAACGGCTTCCTCGCCCTCAGAGACCAAGGTGTACGTGGGGAACCTGGGCACCGGCGCCGGCAAAGGCGAGCTGGAGAGAGCCTTCAGCTACTACGGGCCGCTGAGAACCGTGTGGATCGCCAGGAACCCGCCGGGGTTCGCCTTCGTGGAGTTCGAAGACCCGAGGGATGCTGAGGACGCCGTCCGTGGGCTCGATGGGAAGTACGTGAGCAATGCTGATGTTGGCGGGAGCTGGCGCCATTTTTAAGTCTGAAGAGAGAATCGGGGTTTTATTTCCGTTTCTTCTTTATGTAGTTCTGGGGGTTTTCCTTCCGTTTTTTGAAGTAGTTCTGCCATAAACGTTAGCAGTTAACTTAGAGCCGTCGCTGTCTTGTTTCAGGGTGATCTGTGGCTCCAGGGTTAGAGTGGAAGTGTCGACGGGGATGCCCCGTCGCTCCCGTTACGACAGGCCTCCTGCCCGGCGCCCCTTTGACCCTAATGACAGATGCTATGAGTGTGGTGAGAAAGGCCACTATGCTTATGATTGCCATCGCTATAGTCGCCGAAGGAGGAGCAGGTACGTGTGGGAGCGGAGCGGCTGGGTTGCTTCGCCAGTTCACTTTTGTGTAGCTCTTGTTAGCAAAGAACAGAATGTTACGCCAGTTTTCTTTAAAATTTAACTCTAGAATAAATGTATAGGTGTATATTACAATTTGTTGCTATTTCTATCAAATGTTACTATCTTAATAATCAACCTGGTCAAAACCTTTCAG
>NW_023303755.1:0-6743 GCF_011077185.1 Oxyura jamaicensis | reverse complement strand
CTGAAAGGTTTTGACCAGGTTGATTATTAAGATAGTAACATTTGATAGAAATAGCAACAAATTGTAATATACACCTATACATTTATTCTAGAGTTAAATTTTAAAGAAAACTGGCGTAACATTCTGTTCTTTGCTAACAAGAGCTACACAAAAGTGAACTGGCGAAGCAACCCAGCCGCTCCGCTCCCACACGTACCTGCTCCTCCTTCGGCGACTATAGCGATGGCAATCATAAGCATAGTGGCCTTTCTCACCACACTCATAGCATCTGTCATTAGGGTCAAAGGGGCGCCGGGCAGGAGGCCTGTCGTAACGGGAGCGACGGGGCATCCCCGTCGACACTTCCACTCTAACCCTGGAGCCACAGATCACCCTGAAACAAGACAGCGACGGCTCTAAGTTAACTGCTAACGTTTATGGCAGAACTACTTCAAAAAACGGAAGGAAAACCCCCAGAACTACATAAAGAAGAAACGGAAATAAAACCCCGATTCTCTCTTCAGACTTAAAAATGGCGCCAGCTCCCGCCAACATCAGCATTGCTCACGTACTTCCCATCGAGCCCACGGACGGCGTCCTCAGCATCCCTCGGGTCTTCGAACTCCACGAAGGCGAACCCCGGCGGGTTCCTGGCGATCCACACGGTTCTCAGCGGCCCGTAGTAGCTGAAGGCTCTCTCCAGCTCGCCTTTGCCGGCGCCGGTGCCCAGGTTCCCCACGTACACCTTGGTCTCTGAGGGCGAGGAAGCCGTTGGTAAGCGCCGGAGCCCTGAAGGCTCGGGGCGGCCGCCGCCATCTTGTGAGCGCGGCCCCCTCCCGCCTCCCGCGCGGGCAGCACGGCCGCACCCCTGCCCCCCGCCGCCGCTGACGCAAAATGGCGGCGGCGGCGGCGGCAACGGTGCCTAACGGCCGCCTCGCCTTCGCCTCCCTCCCTGCCTTCACCTCCCGCCCCGGCTCCGCTCCGCTCAGCCATCACCTCCCCTTTCCTCACGCCTCCCTCCTTCCCTCCCTTCCTCGACGCCGCTCCCCGGCCGCTCACCGCCTCCATAGCGGCCGTAACGCGACATCCTAACGGCTCCGCCAGCCGCCGCTCCGCGCGCGCACGCGCCTGCCCTCGCCGCCCGCCTACCCGCCCTCAGGCGGCGGCGCGCATGCGCGCGAGGCGGGCGCCGGTTGTTGCCTGAGGGGGAAAAGGGGACGGGGACAGCCGGGACGGGGCTAGGGGGGGGCTCGGGGAGCCGCTGCGGCACCGCCAGGAGCCTACGGGAGCGGCAAGGTCCTTGTGGGGCTGAGAGGGGTTGTGAGGAGCGGCGGCTGTGAGGAGAAACTCTCCTTCCCCGACAGAGATGTGCGGCTGAGGGAGAGGAGCTGCGCTCATCCACAAGGCGGATTTTGCCTCAGGAAGCGCTTATTTACGACGTGCTTATGGCTAGATTTGCGGTGAGAGAGTTGTAACTGCCCGCGGTAGTGGCCTGCATCTGTCAGACAAGGCTCAGATGGCAGGGAAAAACAACTCTTCGAGGCTTCGTTTAGAATGATTAGTTAAATTGGCAACACTGAAAAAAAAAAAATCAGTAGGGATGGAGACCAGAAAGAATTAAAACTGAAAATGCTTGGAGCATTTTGCTCTAAAGTGACTTTGAATAAAATCCTCTCTGGCCTGATGCAGAAAGGCACCAGTTAGGAAGCTATTTACATCCCGAAGGAGAAGTGTGCAATGCATAGGAACACATGTATATATCTGAGAGCACTGCAGTCATTCTTTCCCCTGATTTTCCTTCAAACAGGAGCCAAGATTTCTCACTGATGCTTGCTCTTACAGTGAAAACAACCAAATTTGCTAGTTTCTGCTTTCTTAATAAACGATATCCGAGAGAAAGCAGGAGCTGATAAAGTAACTCATCAATAAATCCACGGCACTGGGAACTGAAACATTACAAAAAGAAAAACCCCTCCTTAAGCATGCAAAATACCAAATATTTCCTTTTATACCTGCGGTATTTTATTTCCTGCTACGATCACAAAATCACCACATCTTCATTTAAATTCCTGAACGATGGAAGCATGTTTGCTTCATCCACAGGGAGCTTTTCAGTAGCAGTCCTAAAACACAGAAGCTCTCTGGAAAAACAACAAAAAAAATCACTTTTGCAGCTGCACAGGAAAAGCTCGCAAAGAAAACCTGCAGGCAGCCCAAAAGCAGGGAGCAGAAAGAGAGTTATTTGTGTCGCAGATGCCTGGAGGATGAACCTGAAAGCATTAACGCACAGGGGAGGACCCGAGCCAGGATTTCACACGCTCGCTGCAGCCGCCCCACGCGTTATGGGGGGTCACCCATTTAACAGATACACCTCCTACATGGCTGACGAAGCCTAGCACGTCTGTAGGACGCTCCTCGGCAGCCTCCATTTGGGTGCTTTCAAAGACGCCAGGCCGCCAACCGGGGCGGGCTGGCGGCAGGAAGCGGCGGGGCCGGGCCGAGCCCACGCCCGCCCTCGGCGGCCGGGGACCCGCAGGCGGCAGCCGGTGAGGCAGAAGGGGGGCACCGGGGGCACGGCAGGGGACGGGAACCAGGTGCCTGCAGCCCGCTGGCCTCCCCACACATCGCTCCCCATGGCGGTGCGAGGTGGGACGGGTGCCCCACGTTGGACGGGGGTGGCTTTCTGTCCGTGCCGGCAGCGTGGCTGGTGCGGGGAATGGAGTGGGAGACCACCCTCTGCTCGCACTGCCCTGAGTGTTTTTAATGTTTGCATTAAAAAAAAAAAAAAAAAAGTGGCTTAAAAGGTGTGGAAGACCCTCACCTAGAGGCAAATTCAGTTCTGATGTAAAGGGCAAAGGAAGGAGATTCATTACTTCTGCTAATTGCTCTGGCTATTTTCTAGGTTCTGGGTGCAGGCAATATGAATGACTGGCAAAAGAAAAGCCCTCTAGACTGGGAAACATACGTGAACAAAAGGGTGAAAGTTGCAGCAGCTGAGAAAAATGAATATGAAGGATGGGTCTTAACAGTTGATCCAGTTTCTGCCAAGTAAGTACCAAAGCTTTTGCTTCTCTAAAGCTCAGAGTGAACAAGTTTTTCAGGAAAAGAGGACCCAAGAGTGAAGCAAACTTATCTGGAGGGAAAAAATGCGTGTTGAGGCTCTGGGTTTAACTGGCAAGGCCTAAGAGAAAAAGATAACAGTAGCTGATGAGACCTAAATCCACATTAATTTCATTCAAGGGACTGGTGAGTTTGGGGGATGGATAATAGCTGAATTCATGCTGGCTTTACGAGGGAACAGGCAGAAATTTGGCTCCGTGCTGCAAGAGGTTTTTCAAATCTTTTTGTTTGCGAGCTTGTCCAACAGGAGCACAGCATGGAGGCTAGAAACTAAAACATCCAGCCTGTGATGTGGTTCAGACGAAATGGTTGTTCTTTCAGCTATGTAGTAGCTCTGGTACTCTGATGTTCTCATAGAGATGCTTGTCTTTTTGATGGGAAAGGTCTCTGCAGCTGAGTGATTTGGGGGATGGCCAAGGCTAAAATTAATGGCATATTTCTTTGTACATCCCACACACGGTCTTTTATTCCACTGACGGTGGCAACAGCAAATTAATAAACTGCTGGCATAGAGTTCTGGATTTTTTCTTCCCACAAAAGGAAGAAAATGGTTTCTGATTCTCTTCTATGGTATATGGGGAGGCGATGCTAGAAGTATAACAAGTTTACCTGATTGTATTTTAGGACTTCTGGAATGTAAGTGCCCTTGGGAAAAGATCAGGCAGCAGTCTTAAATGGCTACAGCGTGAGCCTGAACCTGCTGCCGTGGGTCCTTGGCACAATACTCAAGTCTAGTTTTCAGTTAAGAAAGCTAGCAAACTAGCGACACTCGTTAAAAAATTACATCATTAAAATACCTATATTATTTTAGTGACAAACAATAATTAAATGTTAATAATTACCCATTAAAAGATTGTGATTTTCATTGTTAGGTGCCACCACTGCGTTCAGCATTCTATGTGTTGAATGTATGATGGTATTATTTTTTAATGTTGGAAGACCGAGGGCGCTTTAGCAAGGTTGGGAATACTGCTCAAATCTCATTCCCAGCCCTGATTCTGATGCACTCTGCTGCTTTTTTTTTTTTTTTCCCCTAACATAATGTTTTGCTTGGTAGTACCTAGAGTAGTTTCGAATTCCAGGAGGACAGAAGTTAACCCAGAGCCCCCCAGTTTCACCATTTTAAGGACATAGCATGTTTTTCAAGAAAAGCCCTGGCTTTTTTTTCAAAATACCTGGACTAAAATGAGGCTTCTGAGCACTCACCTCCAAGACCCTTGGGTTGCGTTTCTCAGTCATCAGTTAGGTACAGTCAATCACACATCCTTCTTTCCCTGGCAGTGTTGTCCTGGCAAACTTCCCAGAGAATGAAAGAGTGTCCATTCTAGTTGTGCTGGGCCACGCTGTGCAGGAGGTCGACGTCCTGCAGGAAGCGGACGATGAAATGAAGGCACGGCTTTCTTGCATATTTGCACCCGAGGAAAGCAAAGCTTACAGCCCGGAGGAGCTCGACAAGAGGAAGAATGACCTGAAGAGCTGGCTGGAAGCAAACCACATCCCTGTGACTGAGCAAGGAGAATCGGGCAGAACGCTGTGTGTGGCAGGGGTGCTGACCGTTGACCCGCCGTACGGCCCAGAAGAGTGCAGCAGCTCCAACGAGATCATCCTGTCCCGCGTTCAGGGCTTGATACAGGGCTACCTGGAAAAGAGACAGTGAGGTTTGCTGCCTCCAGCACCGGCCTTCGGGAACGGGTCTGCCTCCCCTGTCAGGGACTGTTCTGGGGGTCAGTACGCCTACATCCAGAAGTGCTGCGTGTTGGGGCTTCTGTCTGAATTCCTGTACGTTAAGGAAGGAGTAAATTGTGTAAAAAGGAGTAAAAAGTGTAAAGTACAAGCAGAAAACATTTTGCATGAACTATTTTTTTTTGTTAAAAAACAGGTAATAATGCGTTATTAAACTGAAATATCACTATACTTCTGTAACAGTATTATGAAAGAAAATATCAGAAATCTAAACTTTCTCTGCCTCTAAGACTAATTTCAATACTTTTCTAGTGGTGTAGGCGCGTTTATTTGAACTGCTTACCACATATCTTTGTTTTTTCCAGAAGGAATGGTGATACTTGAACTCCCACACCAGATGCAAGATATGTTGGGAAAGCTTTTCTTTTCCTACAGCGTTTCTTATGTTTTAGCACGTTAATTATAGGATGAGGTTTGTAGGATAATTAGGGGAAGTTAGCAGGCAAAGGGGTATTAAGGCCATCCATCGTTCTCCATCCACATTCACTACTTCAGCGCAGCAGTGACTGGAGGACGTTTGTTGCAGAATTCCCTGCAGTGGGGGAGCTTTGCGTTTCCTCTTAGCGCTCCGGTGCCGGTTTATTCCAGCACAAGGCGTTACAAACCTTAACGACTTGTTTCTCACACGCCGACCCCGTCCCCTCAGGCGCCTGAGGCGCGAGGCAGGAGCCTCCCTCAGCGCCTCCCGCCGCTCTCGCGAGACCTCCCCGCGGCCGAGGCGCGGGCTCCCCCCGCCCCGCCCCGCGTTGCCTAGCGACCAGGGCCCCGCCCCGTGCGCGCGACGGTGGCGGCGCGGCGCGCAGTCGCGGCGGCGGCGGGCTCTATATAAGGGGACGCGCACGGGGCCCGGCCTGCAGCGGGGAGAATGTCGCGATACGGCCGTTACGGTACGGGCGGGGGGCGCCGGGCGCCTCAGCGGGGACCGGCGGGGCGGGAGCGGTTGTGTGTGGGGTTGCGCTGAGGGGAGGGAGGGAAGGAGGGCGGCTGTTGTCCCGGGAACGGCTGTGGAGGAAGGCAGCGATCGCCCCGCATGGCTCGGGGCCGCCGCTGGGCCCGGGAGGCGTTGGGCGGCGGGGGGAGAGCGATCGCGGCGAGCGCGCAGCAAAATGGAGGCGGCGCCCAAGATGGCGGCACCTGAGAGCCGCGGGGGGGATGGCGGCCGCGCCGCGTTGAAGGCCTCGTGCGCCGCGCCTGCGCAGTGCGGGGGGGGCCTGGTCTGACATGGCCGTCCCGCTCCCCCCCTCAGAGACCAAGGTGTACGTGGGGAACCTGGGCACCGGCGCCGGCAAAGGCGAGCTGGAGAGAGCCTTCAGCTACTACGGGCCGCTGAGAACCGTGTGGATCGCCAGGAACCCGCCGGGGTTCGCCTTCGTGGAGTTCGAAGACCCGAGGGATGCTGAGGACGCCGTGCTGGGACTGGACGGAAAGTACGCGTGTGGGCACACAGCCCCTGGGTGCCGCCGCGGTGCCTGTCCGCCGTGCTGCAGTCGCTGGGGAGAAAAGCATTCTTGTGACTAACAGCCTCTGTGTGTTGCAGGATAATATGTGGCTCCAGAGTGAGAGTGGAAGTGTCGACGGGGATGCCCCGTCGCTCTCGTTACGACAGGCCTCCTGCCCGGCGCCCCTTTGACCCTAATGACAGATGCTATGAGTGTGGTGAGAAAGGCCACTATGCTTATGATTGCCATCGCTATAGTCGCCGAAGGAGGAGCAGGTACGTGTGGGAGCGGAGCGGCTGGGTTGCTTCGCCAGTTCACTTTTGTGTAGCTCTTGTTAGCAAAGAAAAAGCCAGTTTTAACTCTTAATGCTGTAAGTCAACAGGTGTATTTCACTTTTTTTTTTTTTGCTAATACATATCAAATGTTACTATCTTAATAATCAACCTGGTCAAAACCTTTCAG
>NW_023303754.1:0-1907 GCF_011077185.1 Oxyura jamaicensis | reverse complement strand
GTCATTCTGTGAGGAAAATTAGTACAGAGCCTGTTAAAATAAATAAATAAAAAATAATAGAAAAAAGAAAATGACCTTTAAGGCAAATTGCTGTCATAGACTTTCATGTGTCTAGTCATGACAGATAAAGAATATAGCAATGAGAATTACTTTGTTACATTAATGTTATTTAAATTTGAAAATATCTACTAATTAACTCAATTAATTAAAACAATTAGTCTGTGAAAACACTACACACTCCTCTAGTCATCCAAGTGGAAAGCATTTTCTTTCTAACTTTCAAAAACTAAAAATATAAGTGCATTGAATTCTTTTAATACCTGTCATTCTTACTCTGTGCCAATTAACAGCTCACATATTCCTGCCTAATGACCAGAAATAAAGACACACAGGGTGTGTGAGTGAAGGAAAGACTGTTTTAAAGTATTTAAAGGAATTTAATTAAATATTTGTTGAGGAGTAATTGTGCATAAATTGCATGACAATTAAGTTTTATATCATTAGGACATCTTAATTAGTGTCTTTTCATGATCAGTATTTAATTTATTCACAATTGTTTTGCCTTATTTTAAACTAAGTGTTTCTTTGTAAGCCCTTTACTTAAATCCATTACCCATGACTTTTACACTTGGTACTAGAATTGATGTTTCTGATATTACTAAATGTCTGCTGGTGCCCACTATGATCTAATTGAGTCATAACATCTAATTTCCCATATTCAGTGAAATTCTTATTTCCTGACTTAACTCACAGTATATTTGTATATACCTATACGAGATTTAAAAAATGTATGGGCATAGTGGGCTTGTGCACTTTACTGGGAGCAGCAGCCTTCTCCTTAAATTTTGGAGATGAAAGGTTAATTACTTCATGGTGCTAAAGAAAAGCTGGTATTAAATAATAGAACAAGAATATGTGAATGAGATCAGAGCATCTTTTGATTAACATTATGGAGCACTGTTAGAATAGGTGCATCAGAACTACCTTGGCTGCTGGAGGTCATTCGGTCAAGTATTGCTGAGTTATGCAGGACCAGGCAATTTTACAAATACTAAAAACACTGACAGAGTTTTGCATAAACATATTGCCTCCAGGGAGCATGACTGACTTTTTCACTGTCTTCAGAAACATCAAGTGTTTGACAGCTCCTAAAAAATGATTTCCAATCCATACTGTTGTGGTTTAACCCGGCCAGCAGCTAAACATGACACAGCTGTTCACTCACCCTCCCTGCTCCCACTCTGGGATGGGGGAGAGAAACAGGAAAGTGAAGCCTGTGGGTTGGGATAAAGACAGTTTATTAAGACAGGAAAATAATAATAATAACAATAGTACTAATAAGAATGAGTGCGAAACAAGTGATGCACAATGTGATTGCTAACCACCCACTGACTGATGCCCAGCCTATTCTCGAGCAGCCAGCCCCTCCCACCCGGGCTAGCCACCCCTATATATTGTTTAGCATGCCGTCAGATGGTATGGAATACCCCTTTGGCCAGTTTGGGTCAGCTGTCCTGGGTCTGTCCGCTCCCAGCTCTTGCTGCACCCCCAGCCTGCCCACTGGCAGGACAGAGTGAGAAGCTGAAAAGTCCTTGGCTTGGTGTAAGCACTGCTCTGCAACAAGTAAAACAACAGCATGTTATCAGCACTTACTCATCCTAATCCAATATATACAACCCCACCAGGTAGTAGGAGAAAAATTAACTTTATCCTAATTGAAACCAGGAAAAAATGTGAACTCAAATTATGCCTTCTGGTAAATAGAAACAGGTTTGGATAGATACTGGTGGCACTATTGTTACATTAATTAAATGAAAACTGTGAGAATGTGCTGTTTATAAAAGGAATGATGTTTTCAAAATATGCACCTTGTGCATCTTTTTTTTTTTTTTTTTTTTTTTTTTTTT
>NW_023303753.1:0-1907 GCF_011077185.1 Oxyura jamaicensis | reverse complement strand
AAAAAAAAAAAAAAAAAAAAAAAAAAAAAGATGCACAAGGTGCATATTTTGAAAACATCATTCCTTTTATAAACAGCACATTCTCACAGTTTTCATTTAATTAATGTAACAATAGTGCCACCAGTATCTATCCAAACCTGTTTCTATTTACCAGAAGGCATAATTTGAGTTCACATTTTTTCCTGGTTTCAATTAGGATAAAGTTAATTTTTCTCCTACTACCTGGTGGGGTTGTATATATTGGATTAGGATGAGTAAGTGCTGATAACATGCTGTTGTTTTACTTGTTGCAGAGCAGTGCTTACACCAAGCCAAGGACTTTTCAGCTTCTCACTCTGTCCTGCCAGTGGGCAGGCTGGGGGTGCAGCAAGAGCTGGGAGCAGACAGACCCAGGACAGCTGACCCAAACTGGCCAAAGGGGTATTCCATACCATCTGACGGCATGCTAAACAATATATAGGGGTGGCTAGCCCGGGTGGGAGGGGCTGGCTGCTCGAGAATAGGCTGGGCATCAGTCAGTGGGTGGTTAGCAATCACATTGTGCATCACTTGTTTCGCACTCATTCTTATTAGTACTATTGTTATTATTATTATTTTCCTGTCTTAATAAACTGTCTTTATCTCAGCCCACAGGCTTCACTTTGCCGTTTCTCTCCCCCATCCCAGAGTGGGAGCAGGGAGGGTGAGTGAACAGCTGTGTCGTGTTTAGCTGCTGGCCGGGTTAAACCACAACAATATGGATTGGAAATCATTTTTTAGGAGCTGTCAAACACTTGATGTTTCTGAAGACAGTGAAAAAGTCAGTCATGCTCCCTGGAGGCAATATGTTTATGCAAAACTCTGTCAGTGTTTTTAGTATTTGTAAAATTGCCTGGTCCTGCATAACTCAGCAATACTTGACCGAATGACCTCCAGCAGCCAAGGTAGTTCTGATGCACCTATTCTAACAGTGCTCCATAATGTTAATCAAAAGATGCTCTGATCTCATTCACATATTCTTGTTCTATTATTTAATACCAGCTTTTCTTTAGCACCATGAAGTAATTAACCTTTCATCTCCAAAATTTAAGGAGAAGGCTGCTGCTCCCAGTAAAGTGCACAAGCCCACTATGCCCATACATTTTTTAAATCTCGTATAGGTATATACAAATATACTGTGAGTTAAGTCAGGAAATAAGAATTTCACTGAATATGGGAAATTAGATGTTATGACTCAATTAGATCATAGTGGGCACCAGCAGACATTTAGTAATATCAGAAACATCAATTCTAGTACCAAGTGTAAAAGTCATGGGTAATGGATTTAAGTAAAGGGCTTACAAAGAAACACTTAGTTTAAAATAAGGCAAAACAATTGTGAATAAATTAAATACTGATCATGAAAAGACACTAATTAAGATGTCCTAATGATATAAAACTTAATTGTCATGCAATTTATGCACAATTACTCCTCAACAAATATTTAATTAAATTCCTTTAAATACTTTAAAACAGTCTTTCCTTCACTCACACACCCTGTGTGTCTTTATTTCTGGTCATTAGGCAGGAATATGTGAGCTGTTAATTGGCACAGAGTAAGAATGACAGGTATTAAAAGAATTCAATGCACTTATATTTTTAGTTTTTGAAAGTTAGAAAGAAAATGCTTTCCACTTGGATGACTAGAGGAGTGTGTAGTGTTTTCACAGACTAATTGTTTTAATTAATTGAGTTAATTAGTAGATATTTTCAAATTTAAATAACATTAATGTAACAAAGTAATTCTCATTGCTATATTCTTTATCTGTCATGACTAGACACATGAAAGTCTATGACAGCAATTTGCCTTAAAGGTCATTTTCTTTTTTCTATTATTTTTTATTTATTTATTTTAACAGGCTCTGTACTAATTTTCCTCACAGAATGAC
>NW_023303752.1:0-1399 GCF_011077185.1 Oxyura jamaicensis | reverse complement strand
AAAGAAAGAAAGAAAGAAAGAAAGAAAGAAAGAAAGAAAGAAAGAAAAAGAACAGCAAAACTGTGACTTGTTCAAACGGACAGCACTATGGGCAGAAGTGTCAAAACAATTATTTTCTGCAAGCCAGTAGCCATGTCTCCTTGTTTGTGCCTGCTAGGGTTTATATTAAAAAAAAGAAAAAAGAAAAAAAGAAAAAAAAGTTATGTGAGAAAGCTATTTCTCAACTTGAAGGAGTAGGGATACTCTCATGTTACATCAGTTCTTTTTTTTTTTTCCTTCTAGTTTTGCTAGTTTGCAATGGTCATGTTTATTCTTAAGTATTCACATGCATGTGTGTTTTCTATATAATTTAGCCAAATAGGTCTAGAACAGATCAGGCATAGTCGCTGTGCCTCTGTTCAGAACTGCCATTGTTGCCATCGTGGCCAAGCCATAGCTCAAGTCCTGTGAATCTGAGAAACCTCAGGACAGTGTCTAAGTCACCAACAAGTTGCCATTTGAGCCAAGGTTTTGCCAAGCGCAGCAACCACCAAAAGGCTGCACAGCACTCATCTAGCCCCTGCTGGGATGCTGTATGAAAAAGAATTTAAAATTAATGAAACTGAGAAAACAGCATGCAAAAATGAAAAAAAAAAGTCCAAAGAAACAAGCAGAAGTGTACAGTGTTAAAGCTGGTGAAATTCAACCCCTGGGAGTGATTGCAGCTTTTCTTGGTCCCAGAATTAGTTCTCTTTTTTGGCACCATTACATTGCAAGTTTAAACAACCCATCTAAGGCAAAACTGTGAAGCTTTTGAGTTTACCAATTGTAATTCAAGTTTCCCTCTTTTTTCATGCTGACACAGTAATAAAGCTCTCCTTCTAGGCATGCCCTCCACTCCCCCAGCTAATGGATGTGAATCACTTTACCAGTCTTCTAAGAAAAGTGTAACACATCAAAAACAGCACACAGTAAAGCAAGAAAATTTACACTCATCAGAAGTTAAACCATAATGTTCTGCCTTTAAGTAGTAACTATTAGAAGTTTCTTTTTTAATCACAGCTTACCTCTGAGGGAATTTATCTGAAGTACACCAACAACATAACGCCATAGAAAAACAACCCAAAATCCAATAGTGCAGCTTAGCAGGCTTCATTCTGTTAATCAGATAGCTGTAAAACAGTTGTTAAAAGAAATCTTTTACTTATCCAAAGTTCTAAATTGCAAGTGTAGAAACACAGAAATACAGAAGTATATCAGAAAAAGCAGAAAAAAACAGGCAATATCAACTCTACATTTACAGCGATTAAAATGAGGATCTCTTTAAAGGCTATGCCTGATTTTCCAGTTTTTATATTCTAACTTTCATAAACTCATGGGTGAGATAAACTTTGCGGGTTTTTCTTTGGTTGGTTTGGTT
>NW_023303751.1:0-1346 GCF_011077185.1 Oxyura jamaicensis | reverse complement strand
CAGCAAAACTGTGACTTGTTCAAACGGACAGCACTATGGGCAGAAGTGTCAAAACAATTATTTTCTGCAAGCCAGTAGCCATGTCTCCTTGTTTGTGCCTGCTAGGGTTTATATTAAAAAAAAGAAAAAAGAAAAAAAGAAAAAAAAGTTATGTGAGAAAGCTATTTCTCAACTTGAAGGAGTAGGGATACTCTCATGTTACATCAGTTCTTTTTTTTTTTTCCTTCTAGTTTTGCTAGTTTGCAATGGTCATGTTTATTCTTAAGTATTCACATGCATGTGTGTTTTCTATATAATTTAGCCAAATAGGTCTAGAACAGATCAGGCATAGTCGCTGTGCCTCTGTTCAGAACTGCCATTGTTGCCATCGTGGCCAAGCCATAGCTCAAGTCCTGTGAATCTGAGAAACCTCAGGACAGTGTCTAAGTCACCAACAAGTTGCCATTTGAGCCAAGGTTTTGCCAAGCGCAGCAACCACCAAAAGGCTGCACAGCACTCATCTAGCCCCTGCTGGGATGCTGTATGAAAAAGAATTTAAAATTAATGAAACTGAGAAAACAGCATGCAAAAATGAAAAAAAAAGTCCAAAGAAACAAGCAGAAGTGTACAGTGTTAAAGCTGGTGAAATTCAACCCCTGGGAGTGATTGCAGCTTTTCTTGGTCCCAGAATTAGTTCTCTTTTTTGGCACCATTACATTGCAAGTTTAAACAACCCATCTAAGGCAAAACTGTGAAGCTTTTGAGTTTACCAATTGTAATTCAAGTTTCCCTCTTTTTTCATGCTGACACAGTAATAAAGCTCTCCTTCTAGGCATGCCCTCCACTCCCCCAGCTAATGGATGTGAATCACTTTACCAGTCTTCTAAGAAAAGTGTAACACATCAAAAACAGCACACAGTAAAGCAAGAAAATTTACACTCATTAGAAGTTAAACCATAATGTTCTGCCTTTAAGTAGTAACTATTAGAAGTTTCTTTTTTAATCACAGCTTACCTCTGAGGGAATTTATCTGAAGTACACCAACAACATAACGCCATAGAAAAACAACCCAAAATCCAATAGTGCAGCTTAGCAGGCTTCATTCTGTTAATCAGATAGCTGTAAAACAGTTGTTAAAAGAAATCTTTTACTTATCCAAAGTTCTAAATTGCAAGTGTAGAAACACAGAAATACAGAAGTATATCAGAAAAAGCAGAAAAAAACAGGCAATATCAACTCTACATTTACAGCGATTAAAATGAGGATCTCTTTAAAGGCTATGCCTGATTTTCCAGTTTTTATATTCTAACTTTCATAAACTCATGGGTGAGATAAACTTTGCGGGTTTTTCTTTGGTTGGTTTGGTT
>NW_023303750.1:0-1092 GCF_011077185.1 Oxyura jamaicensis | reverse complement strand
GCAAAGAGAACATTGCAAGCGTTATTTGTTGCTGATCTGTCGTGGTTCAGGTTCAGGTTCAGTGGGAGATTAATATAATTTATTGCCTGTTACTAACAGACCAGAGCAGTGAGAAACTAAAAGCCAACTAAAAACACCTTCCTCTCATCCACCCACTTCTACCCCCAAGCAGTGCAAGGGAACAGGGAATGGTGAATGCAGTCAGTCTGTAACGTTCTGTCATCTGCCACTCCTTCACAGTCACTCTCATCCCATGCTCCAGTGTGACGTCCCTCCCACGGGATGCTGTCCTTCCTGAGGTGACCCTACGTGGGCTTCCCACAGGCTGCAGTTCTCCAAGAAGTGCTCCAACATGGGTCCGTCACTCACTGGCCCAGCTCTGGCCAGGGGTGGGTGTAGCAATGTGGGAGGGAGAAAGCCTCTGAGGTTCCAGTAATGCCTTTCTAAAACAGCTGATAGGTCAGCTTGGATGGGTACGAAGTACCTGTCAGCTGTAGAGCTGGCACAAAATAAATTTCCTCTGGACAACTGACAAAGATTGATCATTTTTGATTACTGCAACAGGACACAAATCTATTCCTGTAGCAGTGATTCCATGTGCTGGACCTTTCTTAAGGCTTGTATGGCTGATAGAAGAACGTCACCATTATTATGTTTTATTTTGTGTGTGTGTGTGTGTCTGCATTCTTCCCTTCTGACTCCTAGATTGAAACTCATTTGCCTGTTCAGACTCCCAGCATACTGATGCCTTTGATTGGGCAGTACTCTGTGTATCAAGCTAGATGCTTTCACGGTTTCATTGAACCAAACAAACTTTCATTTTGCCTTTTGGCAAGCCTATGATACCACATACAGCAGAGATTTATAGCCTGGGATAGCATGGTCCTTTTGATCATAACATCATGAGAAAGTTCATGAGATGACTGAAAATAAGGTGTCTGTTTTTTAGAAACACATCTTTTGAATTGCAATTGGGAATTAAGAATGAAGCTTAGTTACTCGTGGTCTTGTTTCAAGCCTGACGCTGAAGCTTATAGACTCTTTTGCCATTTAAATCAATAACAGTACAGGCATTGTTTCTACACTTCTGAT
>NW_023303749.1:0-8365 GCF_011077185.1 Oxyura jamaicensis | reverse complement strand
TCATGGGTGAGATAAACTTTGCGGGTTTTTCTTTGGTTGGTTTGGTTTTTGGTCTCAAAAGAACCCCTCTCCAATAAACAAAGATGCATACACTTTCCATGCAACTATCCTTTAGGTAAAATATACTTGTGATCAGCTCACTCATTAAAGAAACTTTGAAGTTAACATTGAACATTCATGTTGGATTGACCAAGGCTGATATTAGAAACCCACTGGAAGTAAAGTATGATATCTAAGGATGAAATTCCCTCCAAATGCAAGTCAGCTAGTAAACTGATGCTTAAAAAAAATGCTGCTAAAACAAATTGGTGCCAGTTCTTGTTGTAAACCTGTAAAAGCCTCTACAAAAACAGGCACTTGACTGGTCTACCTATCACCCTGGAAATCAAAGGAAAAAAGCAAACAAACAGAAAACCACCTTAACTTTCACCAACAGGCAACTTTCACTCAGCACAAGTCTAAAAACCACAAACGCTTACTGTACAAATACATCACAGCATTTCAAAATTTCAAATGCTGCCTCTTAGATGCCAGAAATAGGAGCACAAGTACATATTTACATGCAATTTTTAACGCCTTACCAAACCTACTTTCCAACTTCCTCATTTTGTCAGCCCCGCAGACTGCAGTACACACAGATAGCCTGCGTATAGCCTATGTCCCCCTTCCAACACCACTCACTACACAACTGATATCCCTTTTTTTCATGAAGGCTTTAAAATTAATCCTCTTTTATCCTCCAACAGCCAAAAAAACCATTTTGATGGCAGTAAAGACAGTGCTGATTCAGCCATAACAGATAACTTTAGGAAATTCAGTGCAGTTCTAACCCACAGCTGTTTATAAGCAAGAGTCCATTTCTCCACCATTATCATGCGGCCCTGGACCAAGTTATGAGCCTGACACCTGCAGTTCTGCAAAACATCCGTGGCAGAGCTCATCTACACAGGAGATGGACTCCCAGCTTGCTAAATGTGTCAAAAGTTCAATATTGGTGAGTGGTTGGGGCAATAACTAAGTTAACCAAATAGATTTATGACAAGTTTTTTGCCAAATTGTGGGGGAATTGCAGCCATTAAACTATTTATTTTCTTCAAATGTTAATGTTTCTATAATTTGTGATGGATATATATATATGGTCAAGGTAAACAGTGTGACCTACTTTAAGATACAATCTAGTTTCAGAAAGAGAGAGAGAGAGATGCAGGATTTTCACTAATGAGGTGAAAACGAGCACACAAAAAATCATGAAACTTAGTGTGCTATGTTGTATACAAAAGTGACTAATAATGACTGAACTTTTGATAAAGATAGCCAAAACACAACAATTTCTGTCATATAAGATGTGTTATATTCACATACTGTACACACGCACACCATAAAAAATCACAAGTAAGCAATTAACTGCAGGGTATTCAATTTCCTTAGGAGTTCTGCATTAAAAGTGAATTTGAGTCTCATCACATGAACAGCAGGAATTAATAATGTGATACTGAGCTTTATAGACCTGTTTATGATTTCACCTACTGTTACTTTCATTGGACAAGCAAGCAAGCAAGACTTAGCTTTCTGCATGATAAACCACCTAGCCAAGTTAAAAAATTGAGAGACATATGGAGTCTTCACTTAAGGGTCTGCCCTGCCTCCAAAATCACATTTGTTCAGACAGCTCAAAGTACCAAGTAAAGACAATAATGTTACACAGCGTCATTATAAAGGCTACACTGTAGAACGGTTTGGGAGAAAAAAACCAAACATCTTCAGGAAGAAGCCTGTGAAAGAAAGATAAGCTAGGGAGCGTTATGACACTTCTTTGGCAAACTGGTATGACTTAACAGGGCAGGCAGGCACAAAGAAATTGATTTTTTCCAGAGACAAAGTTGCAAAAAAGCATAAAGGCAAGCAATAATCTCCTTTTTCATTTAAGTCCTACATTTGGTCAAAAAACAGCTTGATTGGGGGCTTCAGAAAATGCTGTTATCTGATCAATGGAACAATGTTTATTCTGCATATTGCTTTGCCCCCTGAAACTGGAGCATAAGGACAACAGGGACAGCAAATAGTTCTAACAGCCCCTAAACTTTTATATAAGAAGGACATTTTCCACTGATAAGCAATACATGCTGAGGTTTTAGTTCAGAAGACCCTAGTGGAAACTAGGAAGAAAACAGTGCAGCTATGATGACATTATCATGACAGAATGAGTGATTTACTTGAGTTTGTCTTTTATCAGTCTGAAACTGATGGTGGGAGGGGAAAAGTGTCAGTCTCACCTGAAAAGCACCCAAAGGATGCAGGCCTGAGGATGCAGGCCTACACGTCCAAATTAAAACTGTATTAACAACTAAGATGTACGAAGCATGTTCATGTTTCAACGGAAATTTGCTTTTGTTTAGTAAATTACACTGGATTTCTAATTCCACGCATAAAACGGGAAAAAAAAAAAGATTGGTGTGTAGTTAGCATAAGATATGTTAAAAAGAGGAAATATGAATTTTGTATTATGAAAGTTAGTTATAACAAGTCATAATATTCCAAAAGATTGTAATTAGGGGAACCTACAAATTAAAAAAATGAAACATGCACAGAAGCACAAAGTCATTACTTGAAACTTTAGTTTATTGATTTATTTTCCCTATAGATAAAAACCCAAGTAATAAGAACAGCTTCAGGATGATTCTTGTTTTACTGTGTCTGGATACTAATGCAAAGCACTACTGTGTGTGTGTGTGTCAGGACAAGCCCACTTTCAGCTACACAAACACTGCTCTGTGCTGATGTCAAAATTACCTGCCCAGACTTAACAAGGACTGGGCAGAACTTGCTCTTGTAATAAATACCGACGGGACCTTTAACATGTTTACTGCTGTTCGAATTCTAACACAGCATGTTGAAGAGACTGTTGACATAGCACATGCTTCTTTTGGATGTCGGCAATTAACTTTATTCTACTCCCTTACTTTCGTTTTGGTTTTTAACAACTAGCTTGACCAGTAAAGGTCGTGTAAAGTTTCCTGGTTTTAGTTCAGACATATAGACTCAGAGAACAGAAAAGAGGCTGCAGAGGAACACTTAGGCTTCTGTGAGAGGACTTGCATCACCAGCAGCATAGCTCACAGGCTGCTTGATGTCGGCAGCAGTGGTTAGAGAGCACAGGGCACCCAGGTTTGGTGCCATCTCAAGCAAGAGAACGCACACTACCTCTGTCACAAGTTAGACAGCCATGTTACTAAACCGTGTGTCAGAAGCACTCATTTATTTCTAGCAACGCTCTCAGCTCTAGCAGTTTTTACATTACCTCTCCTGGCTACGTGCTCTTTCCAAGGCTGACTGCTAAGGGAAAGCACTTTAAAGATTTCCAAACGCAATACTCACGTCCCCTGTCACTGCAGCCCTTTAGCAGAAGTTTCTCGGTGCTTCTCTCACAAAGCAGAGCTGGGGCAGGAGGGGTTTTGGAAGCTGCGCTCAGCAGCTCCGCTGACTTCCCGGGGAAGTCTCCAGCAAGGCTGCACGTGTGCTCTCCACTCACGTTAACCCGCACGCTGCTCCACTTTTGGCGCAGCGTTGAAACGTTTTTTCCTGAGGGGAAAAAAATAAATAAAAATCACATATTAATACAGAGACATTTCTGTATAGAATGCTGCACAGCCAAGACCTCAGAGAGATGGCTGCAAGTGACAAGAGGATACCGACAGTGACAAGTGTCCGTGTCCGTGTCCGTGTCTTCCTCCTGGTCCCGGAGGCTGAGGACAGAGCGCACCCGGGCCGCCCGTCCCGGAGGAGGCCGAGGCCGAGGCCGAGGCCATGCCGGGCCGTGCCGTGCCCGCCTCCCCGCCGGGGATCGCGCTTCCGCCCGCTACTGCCGGGAGTCGCCGCCCGGCTTCCAGGCGGCCGAGGCAGGGCTCTGCCCCGGGGAGAGGTGCTCAGGCCCAGCAAGGCCGCTGCGTGCCCTAAGTGTGCTCCAACCGCGGGTGAGGGGAGCTAAGGGACGCTGAAACACAGCTGTGCTTCCTCAAAATGCCGGGGGAAGCTGGAAACGCCGGCAGTCGGGTTTGGAAACCACGGGCCGCTTCCCGGGAGAGGGAGTCCGGGGCAGTGATCGCAAGGATCCCAGACAAGACTTGGCTTGCTTCTTTGCTGTGGCAAACCACACAGCAAACACCTGTCTCTCTGCTGATGCATGAATCGTAAATGTCATGTGTGATTGTTAATCCCTGTTGTATGCTTTTGAGCTACGGGGGATATGTCACAACCTTCCTCCGTGAACACGCTTGAGAAATATGTGGGCAGATCTACTTCCACAGGCAAAACAGTAGTTGTTTTGAACAAAATAATTACAGTCTTTGTGGTGAAGTCTTTGTTTAAAGTTGCCTTATTATTCACTGGTAACATATTCTAGTTATGTTTACACAGTAACAAGGAGGATGAGGCAAAACTAATCTTTGCCCACCTTTCTATTGAAACATGAAAATGTCATGCTGAATGGAGCCAGCGATCCATCTGCTGTCATCCCTGACAGTGTCTGAGGTATCAGAAGTTTCAGAAATTCTGTTGAGAGTTGAAAATAATGAAGTTCTCCAGAGCCTTGTATTCAAAAAGGCCAAAAAAGATCCTTGTATTCAAAAAGAGTGAGCTGTGCTGCATGTACAGTACAGCTTGCAAGGTTTTGTGCACCAATGCTGATCCTGTTTTGAAGCACAAGAGGGATTTACACTCTGAGGCTGCAAACTAACACTTCGCATTTTGTGGAAACTAAGACCAAAGACAAGTGTCCACTTTAAGGTGGTTTTAAAGGGAGGTTCAAGGCTGATCTGAAATTACGTAGGTATGTAAGTTATTAGAACAATGAAGCCATGCTTTTATGTCATGGTATCATTACAAAATAGTGTATGTTAATGGAGGCTATTATTAAAATAAGTGTTTTTGGCAAATATGAGAAAGGTAGACAAGGGAGAGCAATTCTGGATAGATATCACCCTAAGAATTTCCATTTAATATTTATCTGTGTACTGGAAACAAGATAATTGTTAATAAATCAAAAATCTTAAATCATTGTATCGGATACAGATGTTGACACATTTAATGAGAAAGAAAAACAGATTCTATTTTCAGTGTTCTCAACCTTTTTATATCACAATGATATAACTACAAATTGGTAGAAGACTGAGGGTACGTCAAAACATTTGAAAAATTTCATGTAAATTTTTAATGAAGATATCGTCTTCCTCAAAATGATTCCAAACAAATTTAATTGTGTCTTATGCTTGTAATGAATGCTGAAATGTTTTGTTTGGAAAACAACAACAACAAAAAGAGTTTGGCATGATTCATCTTCTTTAAAGATCTTATATAAAACTCTTCAAAACAATACATTTTGCTAGCTTCCAGCAGTTTTCATTCAGATTGGGATTTAAGAGTCAAGAGTCTATTATGAGGCAGTGGAGTTCAGGATCCTAATGGCAGAGAGGAGTTTGAAAACCTCGCTCATAACCCTGGACCCTACAAAGGTCTCCTTGGAATAATCCTGTAGGATAAGCTCTCGGAGGTAGGAGAGGTCCAAGAAAGCTAATTAATATTCAAAGATCACCTCATCCTAGCTCAATAAATAGGAAGCCAGGCAAAAATGTCAGCAGGCTTGTATGGATGAACATGAGGTCCTGACACAAAAAGGAAGCATACAATTGGTGGAAGCAAGAAGAGGTAACCTGGGAGGAATGCAGACACAGAGACCACAAAATAGCAGTGTACCCCAGAGGTCAATACTGGGTTCACTCCTCTTTAACGTAGAATCACAGAATCATAGAATGGTCTGGGTTGGAAAGAACCTTACAGAGCATCTAGTTCCAAACCCCTGCCATGGGCAGGGACACCTCCCACCAGACCAGGTTGCTCAAAGTCCCATCCAGCCTGGCCCTGGAAAACTTCCAGGGATGGGGCATCCACAGCTTCTCTCTGGGTGCCTGTTCTAGTGCCTCACCACCCTCATGATGAAGAATTTCTTCCTAATATCTAATCTAAATCTACCTTTTAGTTTTAAATTGTTACCCCTTGTCCTGTCACTACACACTCTGAAAAAGAGTCCCTCCTTGTCTTTCCTATAGGCCCCCTTTAAGTACTGGAAGGCCTTACTCCTCTCCCTGAAGCCTTCTCTTCTCCAGGCTGAACAATCCCAACGCTCTCAGCCTGTCTTCACAGGAGAGGTGCTCCAGCCCTCTGATCATCCTCATGGCTCTCCTCTGGACCTGCTCCAACAGGTCCATGTCCTTCTTATGCTGGAGGCCCCAGAGCTGAACACAGTGCTCCAGGTGGGGTCTCATGAAAGCAGAGCAGAGAGGGAGGATCAGCTCCTTCAACCTGGTAGCTGTGCTTCTTTTGATGCAGCCCAGGTTACGACTGGCTTTCTGGGCTGCAAGCACACATTGCCAGCTTATGTTGAGCTTCTCATCCACCAGTACCCCCAAGTCCTTCTCTGCAGGGCTGCTCTCAATCCACTCATTGTCCAGCCTGTATTCATGTATGGGATTGCCCCAGCCCACGTGCAGGACCTTGCACTTGGCCTTTCTGAACTGTGTGAGGTTAACATGGGCACAACTCTTGAGCCTTTCAAGATCCCTCTGGATGTCATCCCTTCCCTACAGGGTGTCTACAGTGTGCACCATACAGCTTTGCCTCATCAACAGACTTGATGAGAGTGCCCTCTTCTCTCTGGTGACCAGCAAGAGGACCTGAGGGAATGGCATGAAGCTACATCAGGAGAGGTTCAGATCAGATCTTAGGAAAAGGTTCTTCACCAAGAAGGTGTTTGGGCACTGAAACAGGCTCTCCAGGGCAGTGGTCATGGCACTGAGCCTGCTGGATTTCAAGAAGCGCTTGAACAACATTCTCAGAAATGTGGTTTGTTTTTTGTGTGGTCTTGTGCGGAGCCAGGAGTTGGACTTCATGATCCTTGTGGGTTCCTTCCAACTCAGGATATTTGAGGATTCTAACAGGTCACCAAGAAGATGACCGGAACACCTCTCCTATGAGGAGAGGCTGAGAGAAGAGACTGTTCAGCCTAGAGAAAAGGAGGATCAGGAGGGATCTTATGCATGTACATAAATAACTGTAGGGAGGGTGCAGAGAGAACAGAGTCAAGCTATTTTCAGTGGTGCTCAGTGCCAGGACACAAGGCAATAGGCACAAACTGGAACACAGGAGGTATCATCTGAACATCAGGAAGCACTTTTTTCTGTGCAGGTAACTGAGCCCTGGAACAGGTCCAGAACAACCTGCTCTATGTGTCCCTTCCTGAGCAGAGGGATTGGACCAGATGACTGTGGTGGTTTTACCGTGCAGCAGACACAGCACTGGTGTGATACCACTGCTGTTCTAGCTACAAGTGCAGAGCGCAGCACTGTATGGGCTGCTGCAGGGAAAGTTAACATCCCAGCCAGACCCAGTACAATGACCTCCAGAGGTCCTTTCCAACCACAACCATTCTGTGATTCTATGGTAGGGACTTCCATATTTTGTTTCCTTAACACAACACCTTGATTATTGCTATTGCACAAATAGAACAAACTAATCTTGCTAGACTTTACTTTTAATTGTTCCATAATAAGACAATCATTTGCAATACTCTGATCAGATACATACATTTTTGAATGTATGTATATTACCATGTCCTAATGTTAAGATAATGGAATTGGTCCATGCATGTTTCAGAAAGTCTAAGTTTGACTTAAATTGTGTTAAAAACTGTAGTAATGCCACCGTTTTTTATTTTTATTTCTTATTTTTTTTGAATAATGCAGTATTCATTTTATAGAATCTTTTTAAGCCTATACTGGGTTTCCCATGAAAAAAAAAAAAATGCTTTCTCTCCTTTCTGTGGTAATGTGTTAGTCACATTTACACTGTAGGAATAATTTTTGTGTGTCTCTTGCACTGCAGCCCTATGATTTTAGACTTGAGAATTATATAGATCTAAGATGGCATCATTTTCTTCATAATGGCTTGTGTGACTGTCTGAGACAGTACATTGTGTGCTGGATAGGAAGTTGGACAAATAGAATGCTTTGCTGCCCTCTACATGATGAATATTTAGCAAAGTAATATTCTGGTATTTTGCAGAGCTCGAAAGGATTATCTGTAGGCAGGATTGAAATATTCTACATGTTTTTGAGCTGGAAGTCACTGCTGCTGAAATATTGAAGTGAATGTTACAAACCACAAATGTTCTTCCACTGATAAATTGTCTTCTAAGTCTAGTGATTTTTTTTTTTCCTTTGCTATGCAGATTCTATCTAGTATTTTGTCAAGAGGGTTTTGTCAGGACAACAAAACATAAGGCCAGTACCTAAGTCACATTCATATTATGAATGCT
>NW_023303748.1:0-8365 GCF_011077185.1 Oxyura jamaicensis | reverse complement strand
TCATGGGTGAGATAAACTTTGCGGGTTTTTCTTTGGTTGGTTTGGTTTTTGGTCTCAAAAGAACCCCTCTCCAATAAACAAAGATGCATACACTTTCCATGCAACTATCCTTTAGGTAAAATATACTTGTGATCAGCTCACTCATTAAAGAAACTTTGAAGTTAACATTGAACATTCATGTTGGATTGACCAAGGCTGATATTAGAAACCCACTGGAAGTAAAGTATGATATCTAAGGATGAAATTCCCTCCAAATGCAAGTCAGCTAGTAAACTGATGCTTAAAAAAAATGCTGCTAAAACAAATTGGTGCCAGTTCTTGTTGTAAACCTGTAAAAGCCTCTACAAAAACAGGCACTTGACTGGTCTACCTATCACCCTGGAAATCAAAGGAAAAAAGCAAACAAACAGAAAACCACCTTAACTTTCACCAACAGGCAACTTTCACTCAGCACAAGTCTAAAAACCACAAACGCTTACTGTACAAATACATCACAGCATTTCAAAATTTCAAATGCTGCCTCTTAGATGCCAGAAATAGGAGCACAAGTACATATTTACATGCAATTTTTAACGCCTTACCAAACCTACTTTCCAACTTCCTCATTTTGTCAGCCCCGCAGACTGCAGTACACACAGATAGCCTGCGTATAGCCTATGTCCCCCTTCCAACACCACTCACTACACAACTGATATCCCTTTTTTTCATGAAGGCTTTAAAATTAATCCTCTTTTATCCTCCAACAGCCAAAAAAACCATTTTGATGGCAGTAAAGACAGTGCTGATTCAGCCATAACAGATAACTTTAGGAAATTCAGTGCAGTTCTAACCCACAGCTGTTTATAAGCAAGAGTCCATTTCTCCACCATTATCATGCGGCCCTGGACCAAGTTATGAGCCTGACACCTGCAGTTCTGCAAAACATCCGTGGCAGAGCTCATCTACACAGGAGATGGACTCCCAGCTTGCTAAATGTGTCAAAAGTTCAATATTGGTGAGTGGTTGGGGCAATAACTAAGTTAACCAAATAGATTTATGACAAGTTTTTTGCCAAATTGTGGGGGAATTGCAGCCATTAAACTATTTATTTTCTTCAAATGTTAATGTTTCTATAATTTGTGATGGATATATATATATGGTCAAGGTAAACAGTGTGACCTACTTTAAGATACAATCTAGTTTCAGAAAGAGAGAGAGAGAGATGCAGGATTTTCACTAATGAGGTGAAAACGAGCACACAAAAAATCATGAAACTTAGTGTGCTATGTTGTATACAAAAGTGACTAATAATGACTGAACTTTTGATAAAGATAGCCAAAACACAACAATTTCTGTCATATAAGATGTGTTATATTCACATACTGTACACACGCACACCATAAAAAATCACAAGTAAGCAATTAACTGCAGGGTATTCAATTTCCTTAGGAGTTCTGCATTAAAAGTGAATTTGAGTCTCATCACATGAACAGCAGGAATTAATAATGTGATACTGAGCTTTATAGACCTGTTTATGATTTCACCTACTGTTACTTTCATTGGACAAGCAAGCAAGCAAGACTTAGCTTTCTGCATGATAAACCACCTAGCCAAGTTAAAAAATTGAGAGACATATGGAGTCTTCACTTAAGGGTCTGCCCTGCCTCCAAAATCACATTTGTTCAGACAGCTCAAAGTACCAAGTAAAGACAATAATGTTACACAGCGTCATTATAAAGGCTACACTGTAGAACGGTTTGGGAGAAAAAAACCAAACATCTTCAGGAAGAAGCCTGTGAAAGAAAGATAAGCTAGGGAGCGTTATGACACTTCTTTGGCAAACTGGTATGACTTAACAGGGCAGGCAGGCACAAAGAAATTGATTTTTTCCAGAGACAAAGTTGCAAAAAAGCATAAAGGCAAGCAATAATCTCCTTTTTCATTTAAGTCCTACATTTGGTCAAAAAACAGCTTGATTGGGGGCTTCAGAAAATGCTGTTATCTGATCAATGGAACAATGTTTATTCTGCATATTGCTTTGCCCCCTGAAACTGGAGCATAAGGACAACAGGGACAGCAAATAGTTCTAACAGCCCCTAAACTTTTATATAAGAAGGACATTTTCCACTGATAAGCAATACATGCTGAGGTTTTAGTTCAGAAGACCCTAGTGGAAACTAGGAAGAAAACAGTGCAGCTATGATGACATTATCATGACAGAATGAGTGATTTACTTGAGTTTGTCTTTTATCAGTCTGAAACTGATGGTGGGAGGGGAAAAGTGTCAGTCTCACCTGAAAAGCACCCAAAGGATGCAGGCCTGAGGATGCAGGCCTACACGTCCAAATTAAAACTGTATTAACAACTAAGATGTACGAAGCATGTTCATGTTTCAACGGAAATTTGCTTTTGTTTAGTAAATTACACTGGATTTCTAATTCCACGCATAAAACGGGAAAAAAAAAAAGATTGGTGTGTAGTTAGCATAAGATATGTTAAAAAGAGGAAATATGAATTTTGTATTATGAAAGTTAGTTATAACAAGTCATAATATTCCAAAAGATTGTAATTAGGGGAACCTACAAATTAAAAAAATGAAACATGCACAGAAGCACAAAGTCATTACTTGAAACTTTAGTTTATTGATTTATTTTCCCTATAGATAAAAACCCAAGTAATAAGAACAGCTTCAGGATGATTCTTGTTTTACTGTGTCTGGATACTAATGCAAAGCACTACTGTGTGTGTGTGTGTCAGGACAAGCCCACTTTCAGCTACACAAACACTGCTCTGTGCTGATGTCAAAATTACCTGCCCAGACTTAACAAGGACTGGGCAGAACTTGCTCTTGTAATAAATACCGACGGGACCTTTAACATGTTTACTGCTGTTCGAATTCTAACACAGCATGTTGAAGAGACTGTTGACATAGCACATGCTTCTTTTGGATGTCGGCAATTAACTTTATTCTACTCCCTTACTTTCGTTTTGGTTTTTAACAACTAGCTTGACCAGTAAAGGTCGTGTAAAGTTTCCTGGTTTTAGTTCAGACATATAGACTCAGAGAACAGAAAAGAGGCTGCAGAGGAACACTTAGGCTTCTGTGAGAGGACTTGCATCACCAGCAGCATAGCTCACAGGCTGCTTGATGTCGGCAGCAGTGGTTAGAGAGCACAGGGCACCCAGGTTTGGTGCCATCTCAAGCAAGAGAACGCACACTACCTCTGTCACAAGTTAGACAGCCATGTTACTAAACCGTGTGTCAGAAGCACTCATTTATTTCTAGCAACGCTCTCAGCTCTAGCAGTTTTTACATTACCTCTCCTGGCTACGTGCTCTTTCCAAGGCTGACTGCTAAGGGAAAGCACTTTAAAGATTTCCAAACGCAATACTCACGTCCCCTGTCACTGCAGCCCTTTAGCAGAAGTTTCTCGGTGCTTCTCTCACAAAGCAGAGCTGGGGCAGGAGGGGTTTTGGAAGCTGCGCTCAGCAGCTCCGCTGACTTCCCGGGGAAGTCTCCAGCAAGGCTGCACGTGTGCTCTCCACTCACGTTAACCCGCACGCTGCTCCACTTTTGGCGCAGCGTTGAAACGTTTTTTCCTGAGGGGAAAAAAATAAATAAAAATCACATATTAATACAGAGACATTTCTGTATAGAATGCTGCACAGCCAAGACCTCAGAGAGATGGCTGCAAGTGACAAGAGGATACCGACAGTGACAAGTGTCCGTGTCCGTGTCCGTGTCTTCCTCCTGGTCCCGGAGGCTGAGGACAGAGCGCACCCGGGCCGCCCGTCCCGGAGGAGGCCGAGGCCGAGGCCGAGGCCATGCCGGGCCGTGCCGTGCCCGCCTCCCCGCCGGGGATCGCGCTTCCGCCCGCTACTGCCGGGAGTCGCCGCCCGGCTTCCAGGCGGCCGAGGCAGGGCTCTGCCCCGGGGAGAGGTGCTCAGGCCCAGCAAGGCCGCTGCGTGCCCTAAGTGTGCTCCAACCGCGGGTGAGGGGAGCTAAGGGACGCTGAAACACAGCTGTGCTTCCTCAAAATGCCGGGGGAAGCTGGAAACGCCGGCAGTCGGGTTTGGAAACCACGGGCCGCTTCCCGGGAGAGGGAGTCCGGGGCAGTGATCGCAAGGATCCCAGACAAGACTTGGCTTGCTTCTTTGCTGTGGCAAACCACACAGCAAACACCTGTCTCTCTGCTGATGCATGAATCGTAAATGTCATGTGTGATTGTTAATCCCTGTTGTATGCTTTTGAGCTACGGGGGATATGTCACAACCTTCCTCCGTGAACACGCTTGAGAAATATGTGGGCAGATCTACTTCCACAGGCAAAACAGTAGTTGTTTTGAACAAAATAATTACAGTCTTTGTGGTGAAGTCTTTGTTTAAAGTTGCCTTATTATTCACTGGTAACATATTCTAGTTATGTTTACACAGTAACAAGGAGGATGAGGCAAAACTAATCTTTGCCCACCTTTCTATTGAAACATGAAAATGTCATGCTGAATGGAGCCAGCGATCCATCTGCTGTCATCCCTGACAGTGTCTGAGGTATCAGAAGTTTCAGAAATTCTGTTGAGAGTTGAAAATAATGAAGTTCTCCAGAGCCTTGTATTCAAAAAGGCCAAAAAAGATCCTTGTATTCAAAAAGAGTGAGCTGTGCTGCATGTACAGTACAGCTTGCAAGGTTTTGTGCACCAATGCTGATCCTGTTTTGAAGCACAAGAGGGATTTACACTCTGAGGCTGCAAACTAACACTTCGCATTTTGTGGAAACTAAGACCAAAGACAAGTGTCCACTTTAAGGTGGTTTTAAAGGGAGGTTCAAGGCTGATCTGAAATTACGTAGGTATGTAAGTTATTAGAACAATGAAGCCATGCTTTTATGTCATGGTATCATTACAAAATAGTGTATGTTAATGGAGGCTATTATTAAAATAAGTGTTTTTGGCAAATATGAGAAAGGTAGACAAGGGAGAGCAATTCTGGATAGATATCACCCTAAGAATTTCCATTTAATATTTATCTGTGTACTGGAAACAAGATAATTGTTAATAAATCAAAAATCTTAAATCATTGTATCGGATACAGATGTTGACACATTTAATGAGAAAGAAAAACAGATTCTATTTTCAGTGTTCTCAACCTTTTTATATCACAATGATATAACTACAAATTGGTAGAAGACTGAGGGTACGTCAAAACATTTGAAAAATTTCATGTAAATTTTTAATGAAGATATCGTCTTCCTCAAAATGATTCCAAACAAATTTAATTGTGTCTTATGCTTGTAATGAATGCTGAAATGTTTTGTTTGGAAAACAACAACAACAAAAAGAGTTTGGCATGATTCATCTTCTTTAAAGATCTTATATAAAACTCTTCAAAACAATACATTTTGCTAGCTTCCAGCAGTTTTCATTCAGATTGGGATTTAAGAGTCAAGAGTCTATTATGAGGCAGTGGAGTTCAGGATCCTAATGGCAGAGAGGAGTTTGAAAACCTCGCTCATAACCCTGGACCCTACAAAGGTCTCCTTGGAATAATCCTGTAGGATAAGCTCTCGGAGGTAGGAGAGGTCCAAGAAAGCTAATTAATATTCAAAGATCACCTCATCCTAGCTCAATAAATAGGAAGCCAGGCAAAAATGTCAGCAGGCTTGTATGGATGAACATGAGGTCCTGACACAAAAAGGAAGCATACAATTGGTGGAAGCAAGAAGAGGTAACCTGGGAGGAATGCAGACACAGAGACCACAAAATAGCAGTGTACCCCAGAGGTCAATACTGGGTTCACTCCTCTTTAACGTAGAATCACAGAATCATAGAATGGTCTGGGTTGGAAAGAACCTTACAGAGCATCTAGTTCCAAACCCCTGCCATGGGCAGGGACACCTCCCACCAGACCAGGTTGCTCAAAGTCCCATCCAGCCTGGCCCTGGAAAACTTCCAGGGATGGGGCATCCACAGCTTCTCTCTGGGTGCCAGTTCTAGTGCCTCACCACCCTCATGATGAAGAATTTCTTCCTAATATCTAATCTAAATCTACCTTTTAGTTTTAAATTGTTACCCCTTGTCCTGTCACTACACACTCTGAAAAAGAGTCCCTCCTTGTCTTTCCTATAGGCCCCCTTTAAGTACTGGAAGGCCTTACTCCTCTCCCTGAAGCCTTCTCTTCTCCAGGCTGAACAATCCCAACGCTCTCAGCCTGTCTTCACAGGAGAGGTGCTCCAGCCCTCTGATCATCCTCATGGCTCTCCTCTGGACCTGCTCCAACAGGTCCATGTCCTTCTTATGCTGGAGGCCCCAGAGCTGAACACAGTGCTCCAGGTGGGGTCTCATGAAAGCAGAGCAGAGAGGGAGGATCAGCTCCTTCAACCTGGTAGCTGTGCTTCTTTTGATGCAGCCCAGGTTACGACTGGCTTTCTGGGCTGCAAGCACACATTGCCAGCTTATGTTGAGCTTCTCATCCACCAGTACCCCCAAGTCCTTCTCTGCAGGGCTGCTCTCAATCCACTCATTGTCCAGCCTGTATTCATGTATGGGATTGCCCCAGCCCACGTGCAGGACCTTGCACTTGGCCTTTCTGAACTGTGTGAGGTTAACATGGGCACAACTCTTGAGCCTTTCAAGATCCCTCTGGATGTCATCCCTTCCCTACAGGGTGTCTACAGTGTGCACCATACAGCTTTGCCTCATCAACAGACTTGATGAGAGTGCCCTCTTCTCTCTGGTGACCAGCAAGAGGACCTGAGGGAATGGCATGAAGCTACATCAGGAGAGGTTCAGATCAGATCTTAGGAAAAGGTTCTTCACCAAGAAGGTGTTTGGGCACTGAAACAGGCTCTCCAGGGCAGTGGTCATGGCACTGAGCCTGCTGGATTTCAAGAAGCGCTTGAACAACATTCTCAGAAATGTGGTTTGTTTTTTGTGTGGTCTTGTGCGGAGCCAGGAGTTGGACTTCATGATCCTTGTGGGTTCCTTCCAACTCAGGATATTTGAGGATTCTAACAGGTCACCAAGAAGATGACCGGAACACCTCTCCTATGAGGAGAGGCTGAGAGAAGAGACTGTTCAGCCTAGAGAAAAGGAGGATCAGGAGGGATCTTATGCATGTACATAAATAACTGTAGGGAGGGTGCAGAGAGAACAGAGTCAAGCTATTTTCAGTGGTGCTCAGTGCCAGGACACAAGGCAATAGGCACAAACTGGAACACAGGAGGTATCATCTGAACATCAGGAAGCACTTTTTTCTGTGCAGGTAACTGAGCCCTGGAACAGGTCCAGAACAACCTGCTCTATGTGTCCCTTCCTGAGCAGAGGGATTGGACCAGATGACTGTGGTGGTTTTACCGTGCAGCAGACACAGCACTGGTGTGATACCACTGCTGTTCTAGCTACAAGTGCAGAGCGCAGCACTGTATGGGCTGCTGCAGGGAAAGTTAACATCCCAGCCAGACCCAGTACAATGACCTCCAGAGGTCCTTTCCAACCACAACCATTCTGTGATTCTATGGTAGGGACTTCCATATTTTGTTTCCTTAACACAACACCTTGATTATTGCTATTGCACAAATAGAACAAACTAATCTTGCTAGACTTTACTTTTAATTGTTCCATAATAAGACAATCATTTGCAATACTCTGATCAGATACATACATTTTTGAATGTATGTATATTACCATGTCCTAATGTTAAGATAATGGAATTGGTCCATGCATGTTTCAGAAAGTCTAAGTTTGACTTAAATTGTGTTAAAAACTGTAGTAATGCCACCGTTTTTTATTTTTATTTCTTATTTTTTTTGAATAATGCAGTATTCATTTTATAGAATCTTTTTAAGCCTATACTGGGTTTCCCATGAAAAAAAAAAAAATGCTTTCTCTCCTTTCTGTGGTAATGTGTTAGTCACATTTACACTGTAGGAATAATTTTTGTGTGTCTCTTGCACTGCAGCCCTATGATTTTAGACTTGAGAATTATATAGATCTAAGATGGCATCATTTTCTTCATAATGGCTTGTGTGACTGTCTGAGACAGTACATTGTGTGCTGGATAGGAAGTTGGACAAATAGAATGCTTTGCTGCCCTCTACATGATGAATATTTAGCAAAGTAATATTCTGGTATTTTGCAGAGCTCGAAAGGATTATCTGTAGGCAGGATTGAAATATTCTACATGTTTTTGAGCTGGAAGTCACTGTTGCTGAAATATTGAAGTGAATGTTACAAACCACAAATGTTCTTCCACTGATAAATTGTCTTCTAAGTCTAGTGATTTTTTTTTTTCCTTTGCTATGCAGATTCTATCTAGTATTTTGTCAAGAGGGTTTTGTCAGGACAACAAAACATAAGGCCAGTACCTAAGTCACATTCATATTATGAATGCT
>NW_023303747.1:0-19525 GCF_011077185.1 Oxyura jamaicensis | reverse complement strand
GCCTCCTTCCCTCCCGGGCCCGCCGCCGGCTCGGGCGCCTTCCCCCCGGCGGCGGAGGCGAATCTGCGGGCCGCGTCCCGCCGCTAGCGCGGTTTGGGCGGTTGTCAGGGAGAAAGAAGATGGCGGCGGCGGCGGCGGAGGAGGACACGGAGCTGCGGGACCTGCTGGTGCAGACGCTGGAGAGCAGCGGGGTGCTCAACAAAATCAAGGTGGGAGCAGGGGGCACCCCCGCCGCCGTGCTGGGGGGGTGGGCTGCGGCCGGCTCTCGGCCCTACGATGCCGCCTGCTCCCGCCGCGGAGCTCCCCGGCCGCTCGGCCCGGAGCCGGGTCCGGCCGGGAGGGGAGGCCCGGGGCCGCAGGAGTCTGCCCGGCCGCAGCAGGAGCTGCGAGGAGCGCAGCGCGGGAGGGGAGCTCACGGCCGTCGCCATGGGGAGCCCGGAGCCTGTGCCCCGTCGTGCTCGTGGCTACGGCGTGGCCGCAGGAGCTCTCTGGCTCATCTGTCTCCTGCTGCTGCTGCTAAACCCGCTGGAAATAGTCTGCTGCCGACTTGTGTTGGATGGGGTCCAGAGGGTTTCTCTCCACTTCGTAGATGATAGAATCATTAGGGTTGGAAAACAACTCCGAGATCATCAGGTCTAACCATCCCCCTTCTAACAATGCCACCCACTAAACCACGTCCCCAAGCACCAGGTCCAACCTTTCCTTGAGCACCCCCAGGGACGGTGACTCTGCCACCTCCCTGGGCAACCCATTCCAATGCCTGACTGCTCTTTTTCAGAAGAAATGTCTCCTGATTTCCAACCTGAACGGCGCAACTTGAGGCCGTTCCCTCTAGTCCTGTCACTAGTTCTCTGTGAGTAGGGGTCAGCCCCCAGCTCCCCACGATTTCCTTTCAGGTGCTTGTAGTAAAAAGCCCCCGTGGCTAGCTTTAAGCGAGGGTCCTTGCTGAGGGCCCTGTTTAAAGATAGCTCCACCACCCCATGCTCAAAAGGAACCATGGGAGCTGTGTACTGGAGGTTTGCTAAAACTGAGAAGTGTCTGGGAGTGCTGCCTGCATATAGGGCATCAATAACACTACATTAAGAAATATTGTTGAAGACAGTTGTAGTGGGGGGTAGGGGGTTCCCAGTCCCGTAGCCTGGGCTTGCGTCAGTAACGATGTGGAAAATGGTTCTTTGGATTCTTCTTCAAGTTAGAAGCTTCCATCAATAACTGTTGTATACAGCGAAGCCCCGTACAGGTACTGGGTCCGGCGGGACTTCCTCATATTGCGGGATCGGCCCGTTACCCGGCCCTTCACCGTGCGATAGGAGTTTGGAGACCGTCGAGCATGGAACCCCAGTCATTCCTTTAACCGCAGGGAGCCCAAAAATATGCGCAAGAGTCCCGGGTTTTCTTTCAGAGTCCCCAGATTTTGTAGGGGCCAGCCCTGGGGTTAGCATTGGAGCAGCGGCACGGGCTACTTCCCTCTCTGCCTTCATGGCTTTTAATGTCTCTAGTACTGTACGCCACAACTCGCGGACAGTTTTCACCTCCTTTTCATCTTTTGGATCTCCCCTTATAGTCTTTTCCCACATGGTATTCCCAAATTCTCGCCGTTCCGTAACAGAGAACAGCAGAGCGGTGTCCTGGTTTTAGCTAGGAGAGAGTTAATTTTCCTCCCAGTAGCTGGTAGGGTGCTATGTTTTGAGTTCAGGACGAGACTAATGTTGATAACACACTGATGTTTTACTTGTTGCAGAGCAGTGCTTACACTATGCCAAGGACTTTTCAGCTTCTCGCTCTGTCCTGCCAGCGAGCAGGCTGGGGGTGCAGCAAGAGCTGGGAGGGGACAGACCCAGGACAGCTGACCCCAACTGGCCAAAGGGGTATTCCGTACCATCTGACGGCATGCTGAACAAGATATAGGGGTGGCTAGCCGGGGGGGGGGCTGGCTGCTCGGGGATAGGCTGGGCATCGGTCAGCGGGTGGTGAGCAATTGCATTGTGCATCACTTGTTTGTACATATTATTTTATTTTTCTGTCCTAATAAACTGTCTCTATCTCAACCCATAGGTTTCAGTTTTTTTCTTGTTTCTCTCCCCCATCCCAGAGAGGGAGGGGGGAGGGTGAGCGAACGGCTGTGTGGTGTTTAGCTGCCGACCGGGTTAAACCACAACAAGCAGTCTCTCTAAAATGTCCCCATCGTTGTCCCAACTTGATCAACTTGATCAGTTGCTTTCCCGTTATCTCGATACCTCTCTTGGAGAGAATTCCTACGAGCAACATCGCTGCAGCCCCGACTTTCACGGCTGCGCTTCCTCTGAGAGGCAGGGAGCGACCCTGACCCGTGTCTGCCAAGCAGCACTCCTCTCAGCCGTTCATTTTCCCAATCCCCTCCTCTAGCTGCTTACCGCAGTCTCGGAGAACTCAGTCGAGCTGAACTATCTGGCGAGAAACCATCCTCTGCTACCAGATGTCGGAAAGGGAGACGGTCCCGAGTAACGATGCAACCTCGATGCGAGTATAATCGTCCTCTTTATTGCAAGTTCTAACAGAGTATATATGGGTAACTAACTACAGCACGCGCCGACAACAACTTATCATTGATCTAGCTTCTCTGTGCACGCGTCTCTAGCTTGTTTCCTCAGTATCTCTAATTCAGGGATGTGGGAAACAGTGCAAAGCCACCTCTGAATTCCTTTCCCACAACTGATCCCATCAATATCAGAGCACCAATTCAAGACTGCAGCCTATGTAACTGATCCTACAATACAGACCCTTTTTTTTTTTTCTTTCCTCCAGCAAAAATCCTCACAGCATCCTGAAATAGACAGGGGTTTGTAATATTGCTAAGTCAAGTCAAGACTGTTTTCCAAGATATACCGTTTAAGGGATTTGTTGTTTTTGATTTGTTTTGTTTAAGAAGTTTTTCAAATTCTTGTGGCTTCATTTGCGATGTTGGACCATTGGAGGATAATAGACGGGAAGATTGTCTTTGCAGACAGACAGATTCCGAATTCCAAGCTGCAATCTGTTGGATTCACCCCTTGGCTCTGTGCAGTTTCTCAGCTTCAGTTCCTTGGTGAAGCAGAATTCAATCTGACCAAGTATTTGTGCTTTTTCACCCTAGAAACATGAGGAATGAGATCAGCTTATTGTGGAGAAGATGATAAACCAATTCTTCAGATTTACTGCCTACTGAATACAGTAGTGCTTGTCTGTACAGTTGCCTCTTGAAAAATGTGAAGGGGACAGGTATTAGAGGTATCCACTTCAAACGGCTTATGGCACATACTTGTCTTTAAGGAGCAAGCAGACAAGAAAACACAATCCGTCATTGTAATTTAGTAAAAGTTTGGGGAAAGTAGCTTAACTAGTAAGCCTGATTATGAAATCCTGGGACAGATTATCGTAGAATGATAGAATGTCTTGGTTTGGAAGGGACCTTAAAGATCATCTAGTTTCAACCCCCCCACCATGGGCAGGGATGCCACCCACTAGGATCAGGTTGCCCAGGACTTCATCCAACCTGCTCTTGAACCTCCAGGGATAGGGCATTATCTAAGCATTTCCCAAATTTGTCCAGTAGGAGGAGCTCTGTTCGAACTCTGAATATTAAAGGATATGTGTGACCGAAAACTCATCTTTCATCTTTTTTTTTTTTTTTTTTTCAGAAGAATGGGAATTGAAGCAAAGAAAGTTCGCCAAAAAAAGACAAAAACTTATTTTTATAATAGTTTTTACTGAAAAGAACAGAAGTAGGCTGCCAAAATTAGCAGAAGTGTAATTTCTGGACTTCAGAACAGACTAGAGAAAAAACATTGCCTGGAAAGAAGGAAGGAAGGCATGAAAATCTTTCATATAGGAAAGGAGATTATAAGAAAAGTCCCAGAGAATGCACACACATAATAAAGTGCGTATGGAAAAACAAACAAGCAAACAAACAAACACTAATTTTGAAACCACTAAGAACACAAGATAAAAAATAAAAAATTTACTCTTTTAAAAATTTATTTTAATTTGGGCTTTTTCTTTTAAGAAGCCTAAGAACACTGCAGTGGAGGGGTAATATGTTTTAAGCATCAGAGTCTCCATGTACGGCCCTTCAGGCACTGATAAGGTTTGGTCTCTGAAAAGGGATACCTTTAAATACCTGGGGTGTCCTCTGTCCTTTCTACTATCCCTTAGCTTCAGCTGTTAATCACAGGAGATTCAAGCTGTAAATTACTGTCACATAACATGAGCAGGATTCCTATTGTACTAAAAACAGTGTCAGAACTACAGTGAACAGAGCTAGACACTGGCGATTGTGTTAGCTCTATATTTCTTCAACATCGAGAGGTGGATGAGGGTTCAAGCCACATTCAACTCATTATTTTTGCTGCTTAGAGCAACTTAAAAATACATTTAAAAATATTTTTATCCTTGAATTCTTTTTCATGTGAAGTGACAGAAACCTCAGAGCACTACTAAAGCAAATGAGTCGACAACACAAGAGCTATTAAACTCCAACAGCAACTGTATCTTGGCAAGCCTTCGTAAAATTGCCGTCTGTATATGGGCTCCTTTCAGCTCATGCTGGCTAGTTCTAGTAATTTGCTATATGGCAATTAAGCTTTAGCAGGAGCAGAAAGTACTCAACTACGGTTCACTTCTAGCATGATGGTTACAGCATTCATGCAAGAGATGAGCATTCAAATCTTTCAAGGCTCTAAAACCCAGAGCTCCTACTTTACGGGTACCTACCTAACATAAAGAATGGATAGTTCCTCTGTTAGCAATATTTCTATGTTAAGAAAAGGCTACAACCTAACATGAACTTAAATTCATGGTGCCAGCATGTAGGCAATGCTTTTGTGAACTCAGTTTTAAGAACTGAGCAATATCTGATCTCTAAGGAGCTGCATCCAAAAGGAACACCCAAGACCATGCTGAAGATTTTTCACTTTTTTTTTTTTTTATAGAAAGTGGTTATTTGTTTGAAAGTAGTAAAGTGGTTGTGTGTGTTTGTTTTTACCTTTTCTGGAGGAAGACATTGGATCTTTGGTGTTAAACCATACAATTTTCTAATACCTTCTTTTATGTCAGTCATCTGAAAAATTAAAAAGCTTGTATAATTTATTAAGTCACTAGCACATCTTCCAACAGGTCTCACGTTTCTCTAATATTGCAAGTTTTAGAAAAGCACAACTTTAAAAAAAGCAATTAAAAAACAAGATCATTTGCTCTCTAGAAATTTATTAACTTACGCTGAAAGAAGTACACGTGATTTTGTTTCATATAAAAGATTTCTTCTTACCGTGTAATATGTACTGTTTGGCTTTATCCCAGCCTTCTGGAGATTACTGAAACAAAGATAGAGCACATTTTCATGGTTCCTCTATGCAAGTATAATTTCATAACCATAAGGTAAATGAATAATCTTAATGAGAACCTGGCAAGCATTAGAATGAGAGGGAGCAAAAGAAACTTGTCCTCCATACTCTGCCAGGCCAAGGGAAGGTTTCGTTTTCTGAAATGTCACTGCCCACCCAGCTCAGCAGGGTCAGCACAAACCCTCTCCCCTACCTCTGTTGGAGGAGCTGGGAGAGTTGACTCTTCAGAGACAGCTAGGGGAAAGGACTATGCTACTGTCATTTGCTGGATCTTCATATTGCTCTGCTGAGTGCCCGGTAGAGCAAATAGTTTAACTGTCTCCCTTCCCCTGCCCCAAGCCATGCCCCTGTGCTCTGACCCCTGTGAAGGAACTGAGGCAGATTTGTGAGGCCGCTTGACACACCCTCGTGTTCTAATGCAGGGAGAGCTTGGCTGGGACAGCAGGTGCACAGCACACCCAGAGAGGGCTGTGGCACGAGGATCAACATCAAGGTCAGAGCAGAAATATTTCCAACATCACATTTTTAAGGATGTTTTTTAGTAGAAAGGTTGTTCGCATAACAGAAACAAGGCAACTCTTAATATCCTGTAGCTTATATACCCCTTCCTTTAGATTCAGTCCTGAGAACAGTTCAAAGTGTGGGCTTCTAACAAGACTCAGGACCCAACAGGTTCTGAGTATTCAAGTCCCAGCTTCTTCAGTAATAACTGGGAATGTTCAGCATCTCTCAGAATTTAATCCATGAGAGCTAATAATGTTCAACCCTTCCAAGATCAGGTTCTGCACTGGGGAAATGTAACCCAATTGTCTAAAGGTTTACCTGTTTATGAAAGTCATTTGACACTGCATATGAGCAGGCCAATAAAAGAGATGATGTTGTGTCATTCTTACAGGAGCCTGTATGACATCCTCTTTTTAATAACTTCTCATTTGGAAAGTTTTAATCACTCTAACACTACTTTTTCTCATAAAAGTATAAATGAAGCACAGTGAGAACATTAGCACTCTTTACTCTTTGCAGTGAAGATCAAATTAATTATGTTCATTTTACAATGCAGAATATGCTATGAGCAATTAGCTTCAAGATGTTTCAGTCTCTATTAGTTTTCATTACACATGCTGATACGGAGTCACATAATCGGTCACTGTGCCATCTGTAAAATGTTTTAATCACACCATCACCGCTACTTAGGCAATTGACTTATCAGACGTTATTAATTTTAACACTACATACGCCATGCTCTTAAGCACCGTGTCTAGAAAAATGTGATTAAGTTTTACAAAACACCTGCAAAAACAGGAGGGGGATGGAAGAAAGACATTTTCTTTGTGCATATGAATGAGACCGTTGCAGAGACTGCTTGGACAAGACACTGACAGAACATGAACTGTTCTTTTTGTTTGTTTGTTTTTTTAATTTTATTTTTTTAAATATACATTTCTAGATACAAAAGGACAACTGTTCTCCTCTCTCACATACTGCCTCTTTACGCCAAAAAAATATTATTGGTCAACAAATCTGAGTCAAACCCTTTCCCACCACACCACGCATTTACCAGGAAAGGACTCTGCACTTCTGACATTCATTGGCAGCCATGTTGTGCATGTACAGTGCTTGGACACACTGCCCTTTGGGACATCCTCTCTTGCTGCTAGCTCTCAGCCCCTTCCCAGGATGTTCTGCGCAATTTTGCCTGCAGCTTGTCCTTCCCTCTCAGCAGAACACTGCTTTTTCTAAACACAGTTGAGTGTTCAGGCATCAGGATGACTCAGAGGTCTGAGAGTTTCAACGCTTGGTTTAGACGTCTACAGGTACCGTAGCTTTTGGTAGTGAGACACAGCTGATACAGCTTCTCAGAATGTTCTGGCTTACATTGTCTAAAAGGTTTCTGTGAAGCATGCTGCTGCCTTAACAGACTCTGACGTGACCAGAGACATTCTTCTCAAAGTAGACAACTCGTCTGAATTCCAGTACCTGAAATAATTTACACTAATACTGATTTCCCCTCTGCCATGAGGTGTTTATACTCACGTTTTAAGTTAGATTTTAAACTTTTACTAACTATTTGAAGTAAGAGCAGACCATGGAGTTCACTAACATACCCATTAAGATCAACTTGCCAGTAGAGCTCCAGGGTTTTACCAAAGTATTTCTTCTGAGAATTGAGGACCTGAAGTGTGGCTGCACAAGTCCCATGTTTCTCCCATTCATGTTTCCTACAGCAGGTAAGCAAAATTCAAGTTTCAGAAAACATTATTTGCAAATTTCAAGAACCTTGATAAATCTTAAAGTCAAAAATCTTAAAGGGTTTACGTAAGAAGTATGATATAGCACCAAAAAAAACCTGCTCATACAAAAAACAAAACATCACTCCTACACTTTGACTAAGTTATGCTTGGATCTAGAGAAATCTGTATGCTATTTCTAAACAGAATGAATAAATAAACTTGTAGTGTCAAGAGATTTGAGGCAGGAGAGAAGATTTTAACTCCAAGTTCCCAAATTGAGCATAGCTGAGTGTTCTCATCTTGGCTGTAACACTCGACTGCACATTAAGTGAATTGCTTACCACCTACAGAAGTCCACTTCACGTGGGTCAAAGAGCAGGTTTCCCAACAAGGGACTTGAAATTACTGATGACAGAAGAGGCTATTTTTAAAAAAGAAATGGAAGCTATTTCAGGTAAATTTGGCAAGAGATTCTGGCTGAGCAGTTGGTTTGGACCAGAGGCAGACAACAGTCAAGTCCAAAGAGCGACTGGAGCAGCAATAAGCTGGAGGCAAGGATTTGCACGTAGGATGCCTATTTTTCTTCAGAAAAATATGTATTTATGCATGTGTGTAAACCTTCTGGTAAAGTGTTGTGACTGTCTTTTACAGTCTGTCAGTGGTATGTGAATTTAAATGTCCTGCTGTTTCCAGCAAGAAGGCAGAAATAGAAGCTGCTGTTGGAATGGCTCGGTACAGTTTGCACTGGTCACAGCGGCCAGGCCTTGGGGCTGAGGGGATGCTTAATGGAAAGGCGCGGAGCTACCCACAGACAGCGCCCACGCTTCACCAGCTGCAGCAAGCCAAGGACGCGCTGGGCCCAAGTTTTTAAATCAGTCTTGTGGGCATTCCAGACTGGAGAGACAGTTTAGAGTCACTATAAAACAGGTACGGCAACTTTTAGACAACATTTCTTTTTACATTGTTACTTGTTATTTTGCAGCACAGCAATGTGGAAAAACAAAGTGATGCAGGTATAGCTAATTCTGACCACTCGAGCACAGGCATACGGAATTTCACCTTCACCTCTTCCACTCAAATACAAACTGAAGCAGGTAGGAAATGAAGGAGCTGCGGGTATCAGGGAATAAACAGTTTGTTTAGAAATTGAAAGAATTAACGTCTCAATGCTATTCACTGAGACATCATCCTTCACGTAGGCTGCAACTGACAAGGTCATTTTACTTGCACCTTAACTCATATGCAGAACATAGCCGCTTGTGTTCACAAAGACCAGCTTCCCTTCTGTAACTCTTCGGAACTGTAAGCTAGGCAGTAACACAGAGTGTATGTGTCACAAGCACTTTGTGACATTTTTTCCTCCTGATAGGACACAAGCACTTTGGCAAGCACACAGGAGTGAAGGGTGCAGAGTTAGATTGGGTGCCACTATGTAATTTGTCCTTCTCCATAATTTTATTGATAATGCTCTTAAGAATAAATGCTATACTTGCATACCTGGAAGCTAAATCCTACAAATGACATCCTAAGGGGCTGCAGAAATGCAAAGGAATGAAGTAGAACTCGTTTGCGTGGAAAAAATGCTAAACCTCAGAAGAGATTTTGCTGCTTCTTATGCACAAGGATGGAATTCCCCCAAGCTCCAAGTCATGGAGATATGGCAGACAAAGTTGGAAGCACATCAGATGCATCCAAGGACTGTAGAAACAACCCAGCTTGAAAACCGGTTCCTTGGGATAGCAACTAAGGTCCGCAAGTGCTGCCCACAAAATATTTAAGATTAACATGTAAGTTTACAACCAATTTCAGTTAGTAAATTTTGAGATTTTCAGTTAGTAAATTTTGAGATTTTCAGTTAGTAAATTTTGAGATCCAAAGCACCCATACCCCTCTATCCTGTTATAAGCAATTCAACCCTGTCCAGTTAAAATTCTTGGGTAGCAATTGCCACAGTTCACAAGACAGAGATGAGCAATTATCTTTACAGAGGCACCCACAACCATTTGTCAATACCCATGAAGAATCCTTATCCCCTCCCTTAAGCCAGAACTACAGTTAGAGGTAGACACATGAAGAAACATACTATGAAATTACAGCAGTCATGGAAAAACCCTGAGGGTATGCTGAGATATCCAACATCCATTTTGCTTGTCACTGCTTATGTTCTCTGTTTAACTGAGGTAACTTCAGTGTACAACAATGAAAATCAATCAGATTTACTTTCAGATTCTCTTTTCTGCCATATTAGTCCTTCCCTTTTTTTTTGGGGGGGGGGGGGGAGGGAGGTGTTTGTTTAACACTAGAGATAAACACGTTTTTAAAAAAACTTGAAGTAAATATTTTAACTGAATTAAGATGTACAACAGGATTTTATTGGCTTTCAACTATCTTAAAAACTTAAAAGCTTGCATTTACAAAATCTGCAATTACAACTGCCAATTGTAGTGCACTTGTCACCGTACTGAAAGGGAATTACTCTGTCAGTCAAAATTGGTTATGGTGTTCTAATCTAACTTTTCTATCGCTCTTATGCTAGTGACATTTCCAGGTATTGAAATAAGTTCTGTTTGCTACCCTTAGTCTGACATTTACAAGTTCAGACTGCCGTAAGAGACTTGTAAGACCAGTTTAGGACCTGGGGGGCACAGATCTGCTGTAGAACAAGGACAAGACTAAAATTAACCCCCATTCCCTTCAAAGTTCTTCCCTGGTGACACAGGGAGGAAACAGTCCTCCAATCCAACGGAAAGCCCCAGAGGCACTTAGAGCTGAGACAGCTAGAGGCAGCAGCGTTTAAAGCTACACACTCTACATCTTATCTGATGTTACTGCTTTCACAGTAGATGTGGAAGAACAGATTACATTGACGGCATTATTTTAAACTAAAGTCCCGGGCAATTCAAACTGAAGCCTGTGCAAACTCAGATAATACTCATACTGCTCTTCAGTCCAAGCGTCTGATGATTTAGAAGTAAAGAGAAACATAAAGAAGGAAAACTGTTGTCAGGAGAGGTCTAAGCCTTCTTCTTTCCTTTAAGCCAAGCAGGTTGATCACTAAACAAATTCCCATTTGATCTGATTTAGGCTGCTAGGAAAGTAAAAAGGAAAGTCTTAAGGGAAATGGCTAGGAACACACAAGGAATCCTGTTTGTCCATTCCCTCCTCTGTGTGGAATTCCAGAAGGAAAGGTCTCTCAAAGCCAGCAACACAGTGAAGGCAGCTAGGACGAGGCCTGATAGCTGCTCTTGCAGCGGGTTTTGACATCCCTAGAGCACAACTGCTATGCAGATTTAAATGTGGTAGCAGCAGCTGCTTCTCCCTGGGGACAAAGAGAACGAACACATTCTCTCTCTCTCACTAAGTTCCACTTCTCCAAAATTGCTGCCATAGCCCCTTCTTCAACAGTATGCATTTTGCAGGTACTCTAGCAAGAAAACTTTAAGAAAAAAAAGAACGCGTGAAGATGTATCACTTTCAGTGTGTTTCCTGGATGCTGTTTCTCATGCATAACATGGTACCTGAAGAATTACTAATTCAGACTGACTTTTTTGTGAAATAATATCCCAAATACTTTTTAATTTTGTTTGTACTCACCAGAAATGGGTGCTATTCAAAGATGGATGAATTACATCCGGCCAATAGCGTGTCATGTCTGTCATAAGATCCTAAAAACAACACAAGTAATTTATCAATAAAAACTTACCTGCAATTGAAAAACTATTTCATACACAATCTACATCTATTGATAAATTTTCTAAAGCTGAAGCCTTGCCTTTCAATAGCCCCAAAAGAAACATTTACTTGCAGAAAAATAAGAGAGGTCCTGTTCTCCATTATTTTGAAAATGCTGTTGGTGGTGGTGATAGGTAGATGTGACTATCTGAGTATATTAATACTGACACACTGCTTTGAAGTAACATTGTCCTTCTACTGCCCCTGCAGAAATTGTTCAGTCGTGGAGCTTTTCACACCTGTAAACTTAAGTCTCCCATCCCCGCTTACATGAGGGGGTGGAACCTCATGGCCTCCAGAGCCCCCTTCCAACCTCAACCATTCTGTGCAATTCTGCAAATTAATCATGGATGTTTTAAATAAATATATAAATAAACCTTTTTTTTTGAAAAAAAAAAAAAATTACTCTGCATTTTTTCACAGGTACTTGTTACCACTGGAGATCTGTGACTATGTTCTCTGGATTTATTTGGTAAGGAAGAAGTAGCTGAAAAAGACAAATCACATGTCTGGAAAACTGAGTTTGAATAGATGAATAGCCACTAATGAACGCAAGCGCTGGAATTTCAATTCATACCAGGAGCACCTAATGAATTTTTTGACTCCTTAACAGAACATACCTCTCAGCAAACTACATTAGCAGTGATCTATTATGAGCTACAGATTTGGCACATAGGAAGTGCAAAAGTAATGCCACTCAGCTCTGCTTGGTATTACGTTTTTGGTTTCATGTTTTAAAACAAATACCTTAATCTCTGTGACATTGAAATGCCATGTTCTATTACAATCTTGAACTCCGTCAGGCCTAGAAAAGCAGAACAGAAGTGAAAAAAAGATGTCTTCCAAGTCACTAACAGTAAGAACAACATATTATTAGCCTTAAATATGCAAGATTATAGCCATAAATTTGATTTGAATATGCAAGTAATCCATCAGCATCTACAGTGTTTTATAAGTAAAAAAATACTAATCATTATATAAGTTATGGCTAAAACTTCTCCCATGTAGAGGTTCTGAGGCCTTTCAATCCATCACCCTCTGTAAACAGCGCATAGGGGGAATAATGCTATGGAAGAGTCTCGCACATCACGTCACTGATGACATTGACCTTCCCAACCATTGCACCAAGTGACAATTCTGCAAGTACCACCAGAAAGTCACTGGAAATCTGCACATAATGCTGTTCACCTTTCTAGGACATAAAGCTTACCAACCTCCTGTCCTGAACTTTTCCCTGTGTTTGTCATGAAAACCTTCAAATTGCTGCCATGGACAATGATTCCAGGTAGTTGATTCCTTTGAAACAAGTTGTTTTTTTGTGCAGATTTACAATGTTTGTGCTGAGTTAAGGTACTTAAAGGCACGGACGGTCATGAGACATTAACAAATCCTGTGTACTCAGGAAGAAAAAGGAAGAGGAGAAACCATAATTCCCTTTCTGTTTGAGAACATCAGTGATGTTATAAAGAGTTGTGTAAACAAAATGCTCATGTGACAAGAAGATTTTAGTAGCTTAGTGAATCATGGGATATACAAGAGTGCAGAGTAGTTTTATATCAAAACATAGATTTTAGATTTCCAGGTTGAAATAAAAACAATCTACAATCATACCATAGTCCATGAATTGTCCAGTACTCTGGTGGGTCTTGACAATTAATACTGTATTGCTGTGGAAAACAAAATTATAGATTATTTGTTATGTGTGTCCAGGGATAATGGTTTAGAGGGCAGTATGAAAAGAAGACAAACGTCAGGTTCTGAGCTAATAGGAAGTAGTCTGATCCATGCTAAATGAATAGAGCTAATTCTACATTTATCTTATATTCTAGGTGGCAATTCTAAGTTTTTTTCTCATCATTGGATCTTTTCAAGGAGTGCAGAACCATTCAAATAAAATTTAAAAAAATCAAAATCAACTGTAATATTGGACAAGCACACTTTAAGTGTCCAAGAGTACTTTTGGTCTTATATTAAAAATAGAAAAAAAATACAAAAAGTAAATTTTTTTTTTTTAAAAAAAAGAGCACTTATTCCAAGTAAAATTATTAGAATGGGTTTCTAAGTGTTTTGACCTGAGGGACAAGGAAAGGGAGAAAGAGGATTAAAGAACATATAAATTCCCACCAACAACAGCCCCAGCCAAAACTTCTGATAATACAGGAGAAATAGTCTAAATGTTAACTCTTATTTAGAGCAGAATACATATTCCTCAACAAATAAAAATTTCTACACTCAAACAGCACAAATTACATTACTACATTTTCCTTGATTACACTGCTTAGTAATTAGAGCTCTTTTTAGTAAACACTTTTCTCCATTAAGTAGCAGCCTCTTGAGACTTTCCTTCCCCAAAATAAGTGCCTTCCTTTTTAGTTTGCATCACATGTCCTGCCTTAATTATGCAACAATGCCTTTTATGCGATGCTGGAACAAGAACAGTGTAGACAAGTGCAGAGAGACCTGTAATCTCACTAACTGCCTTCTGCATGCCACAAACCAGTGGCTGCAAAACTGCAGGATCTGTAAGCCTTTCTTGTTCTGTGTCAATTTCCTTCCTCTTCTCTCCTGCCACCAACAAACAGAAACAATTAAACCCAGCAACAGCAATTATTCCTGACAGGTTTTCAGCAAACACACTTTGGAAGCATCTAAACAATACTGCTCTCATAACGACACAAGCTTTGTGGAGCTGAGAAACTGCAGCTATCCAGCCCAAAATACAGGAAATCAAAAGCCAGTGGCTAATCACCCCCTGAAAAACCGTCTGCCAGATAATCAGCTTGTGCAACCAGGGTGGAAACAAGAACGCTGCAGTTATGCATCTTACACAATCTTTTACCACAGTTCCTATTCAAGCTAAAGGAAACCCCACAGCATTTTAAATTCAAGGCAGTTTACTCAGTCAGGGTTTAGACTGAGACCCAGGACCCATTTTGGTTCCAATCTGAAACAATATATTCTGTAGTCAGAAGGAAAGCTAAACGGTCAAAATGGAATTAGACTGTCAACATCTTAAAGTCTCCTTAAAGATCAGATAGGGCTCCCCCCGACTCTGAAAAGCTCAGTAGCATGGCACTAAAAGTCACCAGCTTGTTTTCAGTGGCTTTTACAAGCCTCCTCAAGTCAGCTGGCACCTAAGCACTCCGGATAGAAGTGGGCGAAGATCTAGTGTCCTTTTAGCTTTAGGTCTGTGGGACACCAGGAATCAGCTCTACCCTACTGCAGCACTAACCCAGCCAGCTATTTTTTCTACACATTTCACGATGTTGTTGGTGTCATGCTGCAGGCTGGCAGAACCATACAGTCAGTGCCACCTATGACACAGGAGGTCACACATGGCATTTTGGCCAGCTTCATTCACCTTCCTTTCTAGCTCTACCCATGGTATTTTTCCAACATTTCCTTTAAACCAATATTGTAAAATAAGCAAACATCAGCCTGAGAAGCCGGGTATCCCTGCTACTTCGGCAAAACACTTTGCATTAGCCTTCCTGTTTACCGTGTACTGCCCGCTGAGGGATTGATTCAAACTCAGGCAGCTGCCAACTTGAAATGGAGTTACAAACACGTATTTACAATCAGGCACTGGACCTCAGAAACTTTTCCAGATTAGATTAATTGGAAAAAGGAACATTGTCTTCTCCTGTTTTAAAATAATCTGACAACCAGACCCACCCAAGCTAACTATGTGGCCTGTAACACTGAGACAAGCAGCAGGGGCCTCTGCGGCACCGCCATGCTGAGAGGAAGCGCTGCAGCCAAGATGGCCGACGCGGAAGGGCCACTGAGAACTGTCACCGAAAGAGCTGAATTTAGAAGATTGCTTTAAAAAAGATTGGGAGGAGGGAAACAAAACATTTACTTCTTGTAGGCCAGCAGGTCCAGGGAAGTGATTGTCCCCCTGTACTCGGCTCTGGTGAGGCCGCACCTCGAGTACTGTGTTCAGTTTTGGGCCCCTCGCTACAAGGACGTGGAGGTGCTCAAGCGAGTCTAGAGAAGGGCTACGAAGCTGGTGAGGGGTCTGGAGAACAAGTCTTATGAGGAGTGGCTGAGGGAGCTGGGACTGTTTAGCCTGGAGAAGAGGAGGCTCAGGGGCGACCTTATTGCACTCTACAGGTACCTGAAGGGAGGCTGTAGCGAGGTGGCGGTTGGTCTATTCTCCCACGTGCCTGGTGACAGGACGAGGGGGAATGGGCTAAAGTTGTGCCAGGGGAGGGTTAGGTTGGATCTTAGGAAGAACTTCTTTACCGAAAGGGTTGTTAGTCACTGGAATAGGCTGCCCAGGGAAGTGGTTGAGTCACCATCCCTGGAGGTCTTTAAAAGACGTTTAGATGTAGAGCTTAGGGATATGGTTTAGTGGAAGGTGGAGGCGTAGATTAAGAGTTATCTTTGGGGTTACACTGGTATTTAGGAAAAAGTTTTCTGTTCCAAAATAGCATCTGTCTAGTGCTTGACTCACTTCAACAGAGGTAGTTTTATATACAAGCGTACACAAAGATAAAGGAATCACTTTACCTGAGAAAGTTTTTGATCTAATTCTTATTCACAACACTGAACTGCCATCCTGTTAACTTCCTTTAATTCTTTCTGTATTATTCAACTACTTATATCAGAAAAAAAAAGGAAGAAAAAAAAAAAAAGAAAAATAGTGGTTTTACTCTTCCCTTAAGCCTTCACTACACAATTATTTCCAGAGACTGAAATTAGGAAAACGTTTTATCTCATGAAAAAAAAATTACCTGCTGCTTAACACTACATTAAAACTTGAATTCAGGTGGTTCTGTCCACCAGCTTATTCTGTTGTCCTTTATTTGATTCCTTTATTTAATCAGCACATATATGTAGTAAAAAGATCACAAGAGGGGTTAGTACCCATTTCTTCATAATCCTTCCCATTCTCACCACAGCAGGAACTGAATAGCATACACACTTGCATCGGATTTGCCCCATTTCACAAGGGAACACCCTGAAAAGATCTTATCTTTTTACAATTTCCAAGAAACAAAAACTGTAATAATAACATTTCTCTAAGTTCTTGCATAACATTTCTCAAGTTATCTTCATAACTCCATAATAGGGGAGGAAAAAGTCCCTCTGGCTGCCCTTGACTTGCTCCTACTTCCACCTAACAGGATTCACACTCATTTGAGACTGAAACATCTAAGTTTGAACTTATTACTTTTTTTTTTCTAAAATATGTACTTTCCATTTTAATTGTGCAGATCACACTTGGTATTAAAAAAGACACCAGTTGAACACAATTGCATACAGCTTAAAGCACAGGAAGAGCCGAGAGATGTACAGTCTCAAGTTTCTAGCATGCTGAAATGTGTCCAATTTTTTTTTTTTAAAAAAAAAAGGCCTTTCAGGAGTCTGAAAACCTTAAACGCTTTTTGATGCACACAGATATACAAACAAAAAAGAAGTCATCAGGTCATCCACACACCTATCAAGAATACAGTATGAAGTGAAGTCCCCAGTCTGTAACCAGGTTCATTTACACAGGAAGCATAAGCTACTAAGTACTTGCACAAAGTAGTGTAACAAAGCTTTCTGTAAACATAAGTGCTATCATGCATTACGCAGGTTCCTTCACCCAGATACTCTTTTTCCTTCTGATATCATGTCAACAGTTCTGAACCGAAGAATGATATTAAAAATATTTCCTGACTGAAAGAAAATAGCAATCATACATAAATACGCTGAAGATGCTGAAGAACCTATATACTTTTTTTAAGAAAAAAAAAAAAAAAAAAAAAAAAGGAGCAGAATTTGGGAATCCCTCAAGTTAATACACAGCTTAACAAAAAGAAAGCTGTTAGAAGAGTAGAATTGGAACTCCATTTCTTCGTATGACTCACGGAAGTAAAAGTGGGCAAAAAGTCACTTCACACGATTTTAATTTTGTTTTTTCTTCCCTCCTTTGAGATGCTTCTGTCAGAAAATCATAAGGAATTAACATAATGTGTGAGAAAGCCTACGTTTTCTGAAGCTTAATATCCTCAATTATTCACCACAATTTCACTGTAAGTACATACAGGTTATTTGCCAATTTACCAACAGCAGTACCTGAGAATTAAGAGTGGCACCCCACACGCAGTGCCCGAACTGATTGTTTTTCTCACTCTTCATGACTCTGCATCTCATTCACTTACACAGAGGGTTTAAACTTCTACTAACTCTGAATGCCCACTCAAGCCAGGTGCTACATATTCCAGAAGACCAACACCTTTGCCTGAAGTTAGTTACAGTGATGTTTGTGAAGCAAAGGAAAAAAAAAAATCAGACACAAAGTGCATCAGGTCCCCCCTGACCCACCTCAAAAAAAGAGCAAACAAACATAAACCAGAGGAACGGCCACTCCCAGTTCTCGGTTAAACGCAGAGCTTTCATATTGATATCTCCCCTGTACATTTAACTAATTTAACTAAAGCCCATCCTTTTCTCCACAGAAGTTTCTGGCATTATATAAGTTTTGCTGCTACTGCTTTTATATGTAGTTCCAGAAATAGGAATGGGAAATTAAAAAGTACCTAGAGCATTATAAGAAAAAGACTCTGCTACTGTAATAAATACACCTAAATGTCCCAGAAGTGGGAGCTTTTTGGCAAAACCGTTTGACTGAGACTGAAGCTTCTGTATTATCCTCTGAGTACTTAATCCTTGTGTCCGTAAAACTGATAACATCTTCCACTTTGAAGTACAGCATATTTTAATTCAGCTATACAGAAAGAGGCCTTCAAAGATTTCCTGCATTAAAAAAAATGTTCTACTTACCAGATGGCAATAGGTATTTAATAGCAAAAGGTGCATAAAATTATAATTCTTTACAATTCATGTTCTTGAAGGACATACATTGGGAGGTTAGGTTCATTTTTCATTCCTACCCACAATCACAGAAATGCTCCAAGACACCCACAGCTTTACAGCACTCTTTTTCCAGACCAAATCTGTATCTGATGCGTTATCATTAAAACTTCGAAGCCGCCATTATAAAACTACACCTTGTTGTGCAGCAGACAGCTTAAATACTAATCCGCTGTCTTCAGTCAAACGAAGCATGCAAGCCTGCTTACAGAGTCTGGTAAAAGTCTAGGACTAACGAGAGATTAAAAAACATGTAACAAACAACTAAGACAGAGAACAGTATGTCCCACATTGACTATTATACTTGTAGCATGCCATGGTTCTCTCATTTACAGCTACACTAGAGAAAAACTCAAAAAGTTACAAAAGTTGCACCAGGATCAGTCAAACCTTTTATAAAGACACAGGTGTATAAACAAGATTAACTGCTTCAGGGGTTTTATTTACTCTCTTTTCAAACATCTACTGTCCAAGGCTCCCTTTGACAGAGTAAAAGAGAATGAAACACAAAAATCTCACCTTGCATACAGTCACTGGCCAATGATGAGCAAGATAAAGCTTGTCCCAGGTATGAGGGTGGCTGTCACTGGAGAAAGAAAATATATATTTTTTTCTCAAGTATTTTAAAAGAACAACACCTCCAGCTAGGCGCACAATGTCTACTATATATATACATATATGTAGGATAACACATTGCCTTTATAGCTGGCTGCTTCTGTTTACAGCTTCTATTGCAACAGAACTCCAAACACTGCAGGACCAAACCGTAACAGATCACATAGAACTGGCGTATTTAGAAACCTGCAAATGCCCTCTCACTGTTAAACAAATTCCATGTTTGGCATCCTATCTCCATATGCTTCCTATTTCTTAAGATATGGAAAAAAGGTGGTGTTCTGTTTTATATTTAGGAAGGTACCTCCTGGCAAGCTTTAACAACAACAACAACAGATATTTGCTTCGGGTATTAAGAATCTTCTAATTCTGGTTGATGGGTTCATTAGCTCAAAAGAAAGTATACAGCATTCTTGGAACTGTAAGTACTCTTCTGAAATAAAAGACTACAGACAACCACAAGCAATGCAGTTGACACCACAGGAGACGTAATTTGATCTGGCAAGTGTCACCAACCGTTCGGACAAAAAGAAATTGAATAAAAAATCAGAATAAAAGTAACAACCATAAACCTCAAGAGTGCTTAATTCATCATTTTGCAGACAAACGCTGCATTTTTAAATGCATAAATTAACTAGCTTTTTGAGTACCAAGCTTGAAAAACGTTATCAAAAAGAAAAGAAAAAATAATAAAAGTTTACAAATTGTTTAAAAAGCGATGTG